>NC_081838.1:30702094-30932094 GCF_030867095.1 Alligator mississippiensis
CATCACCGTGCGGTCGCCCGTGGCGATCACCACCCCCCGGGCCGTGCCTGTGGAGGTGGGTGGGGGTCAGTCGGAGCCCCTCACTCCCGACTCGCAGCCCACTTCCTCCCCCGAGCCTGCCCGGGGCCCCTCACTCCCGACCTGCAGCCCCCTGCCCCCACGCCCACGCCCGTTGGTGCCCCTCACCCTCACTCCTGACCCACAGCCCCTGTCTCCCACCCCTGCTGGGGCCCCTCGCCCCCGACCGCACCCCCCTGCCCCCGCACTCACCCTCCACGCAGTTGGTGGAAAAGAAGGTGATGTTGCGGGTCTCCAGCGGGTTGTCGTGGGTGCAGTCGGGGGAGCGGGTCTGCGGCTCGGATTCACCCGTCAGCGACGAGTTATCGACCTGTGGGGGAACAGGGGGGCCCATCAGCGTGGGGGGGAGGGGGGGGGGCTTGGCTCCAAGCGTGGGATCGGGCGCGGGGGGGGGCGGGGAATTGGTGTCCCTGAGGGGTCTGGGCGGGGGGGCTCACCTTGCAGCCATGAGCCGAGATGATGCGCAGATCGGCGGGGACCCGGTCTCCGCCCTTGACCTCCACGAGGTCCCCAACCACCACCTCCTCCGCATTCAGCTGCATCTTCTCGCCTTCGCGGATCACCAGGGCTTGCTGGGGGGTGGGGACACGGCCGAGTCAGGGACCCTCGGGCAGGACCCCCCAGCCCTGCGGGTGCCCCTCACTCCCGAGCCGCAGCCCCCTGCCCCCCCCCCAGCCCTGCCGGTGCCCCGCACTCCCGACTCGCAGCCCCTGCCTGTCCCGTCCCTCTCCGGACCTGGGGCACCATGTTCTTGAAGGACTCCATGATTTTGGAGCTTTTGGCCTCTTGATAGTACGAGAAGCAGCCGGTGATGATGACCACGGCGGCCAGCACGATGCCGAGATACAGCTGGGGGGGGGCAGAGGAAGGAGGGGGATCAGTATGGGGGGGAGGGGGAAGGGGTAGCTGAGAGTTTACTCCCCCAGTCCCCTCCGGAATGGTGCCCCTCACTCCTGACCGCAGCCCCTGGTTCTCCTGGTGCCCCTCACTCCCGACCTGCAGCTCCCCCCCCCCGCCCCCCTTCTAGACACACTCTGACACCTCTCCTACATTATCCCCCTAGGCCCCGCCCCCCGCAGACGCCCCGCCCCTCCCAAATGCTCGCACCCCCATGCCTATTGAAAGCCTCTCTCCTTTTTCCCGGCCCCCTTATGACTCGTATGCCCCGCCCCTTTCCTCCAAGCCCCGCCCCTTTCCACAGGCCCCGCCCCCATCGCAGGGGCTCACGTTGTCGTTGCTGGGCTCGCCCCCCGTGCCCGCCTGGATGCCGTAGGCCAGGAAGCAGAGGATGGCCCCGATCCAGAGCAGGATGGAGAAGCCCCCGAAGAGCTGGCGGCAGAACTTGACCCACTCGGGGGTCGTGGGCGGCGGCGTCAGCGCGTTGGGGCCGTCGCGGGCCAGGATCTCCGCGGCTTTGCTGTGGGTCAGGCCCTGGGGGGGGTGGGGAGGCGTTACCCCGAAACCGGGGCGGCGGCCCAGAATCGGGGCTAGCGGGACCCCCCAGAGGAGGGGGGCGTCATGGGGGCCCCCCAGATCGGGGCCCGGGGAGACCGCCCCCGAGCCGTGCGGGGACGTCGGGGGGATTTGGGGGAGTCGGGACCCCCTCACCTGCACGCAGTCTGTGTTGTACTTCCGGCAGACCTCCTCGATGGACATCTTGTGCTCGGTCTGGGGGGGGCGGGGGGGCAGTGAGACCCCCGAGTCAGGCACCGTCTCCAGATCCCCCCACTGAAGCGCCCACGTCAGGGCCCGCCCCCCGAAACCTGCCCAGGACCCGCCCTCCAGGTCCCAGCCTGAACCCCCCAACCTAGCCCCACCCTGATCACCCTATCACCCCCAATACCCCCACACCGCACCCCCAAATGTACCCCGCCCCCTCAATCTGGCCCCTCCCCCCAACCCCACGAGAGACCGCTCCCCCGGGGTTCCTGCCCACCCCCCCACTCACCATGGCCACCTCCTTCTTGAGGTCATCGAGGTCGCGGGCCTTGGCGGCCTTGGAGCCCTTCTGGGGTGAGCCCTTCTCATTGCCTTTGTCCTGCGTGGTAGCCACGCGGTAGCTGTCAGAGCGGCCGTACTGCGTGGGGGGGTGCGAGGGGGGTGCGGACACACGTGGGGGCGCATTAGCGCAGGGGATGGGGCGAAGGCGCCCCATGCCAGGCTGTGGGGACACTCCACCCACAACCACGTGTGACCTCATCCTCCACGACCCCCTGCTGGAGGCCAGCCTCCACTCGTGACTCTTGTGGGGGGCCTCCAAGGGGCTGGAGTTCAACCCCAGTACCCCATGAGTAACTAATGGGTCTTCCAAGGGGCTGGGGTCCAACTCCAGGACCCCCATGTGTGATTTATGGGTCCTCCAATGGACGGGGGTCCGACCCAGGACCCGCGATACTAAGGGGTCCTCCAAGGGGTGGAGGACCAATACTAGGAGCCCCATGCATAACTAATGGGTTCACAGGAGCGTGGGATCCAACCCCAGGACCCCCACGAGTGTTTAATGGGTTCTCCAAGAGGCTGCAGGACCCCTCCCATGCGTGACAGCTGTATCCCCTCATCTTTTCCTACCAGCCCCATCCTCCATTCCCAGCCCCCACTCGTGACAGAACTGGCATCCCCCCCTTTGCCTAGTGACCCCCAGATCCTCCATAATCACCCCCAGCCCCCCATGCATGACAGCCCCCCTAACCCTCCCTGGCCCCCCCATGCGGGGCAGACGTCAGGGTCTCCCCCCAGCACCCCTGAAGCCACATAACCGGCCTGAGGAGCCCCCCACGCGCGACTCACGTGGTTTTTCCCCTCCCCCCTCCCCACGTAGGACTGCCCCCCCCCCATGGGATTGTCAGATCAGCTGCTCCAGTTAATCCGGCTCCAGACGGGCTGGGGGGGAGGGGGGTGAAGGGTGTGGATGTAGGGAGGAAGGGGGCACCCCAATAGACCCCATAACCTCCAGACACGAGTGGGGGACGGCCTCTTTATGGGGGAAAAAAGGGGTGAATCTAGGGGGGTCTACCCCCCCGCCGCAGACCTGGCTTGCCGCCAGCACTGCGGACAGCTCCGGGTCCCGCCCCCTCGCATGACCCCCCCCACGCGTGTCCTTAAAGCCCCCTGGCATTTATTACCCCCTCGGGGGGGGGGCAATTCAATGCCCCCTAATAGAGGACACACGTCACGTGGAACGGGGGGGTCGGAGACTCAGCACGCAGCTTCCCGCCCCCGCCCCCCCACGTGTGACGTAGCCCTGCCGCTGGCACGTGACCAGATTCCCGCGGGCGGGGGGGGGGGCGGGAAAGCGGGGGAAGGGTCCGTCTGTCTCCTTCTCGGCAAGGTGACAACAGCCCGGCTCTGCCCGCTGCCCCCGCAACCTCCCCCTCCACGCGGGGGATTATGCGTGGGAGGGACTGCCAGAGGCCACCCGCCCCCCCCGCCCAGGACCTCGGGAGACGCCAAATTGCCACAGACCCCTCCCCAAAAGAGTCGGTGGCAGAAGGAAAAGCCCGGAGGTGCGGGGGGACATGGGTGGGGGAGCAGAATCACGCGTGAGAGGAATCATGCGAGGGGGCAGAAACAGCTATGGGGGGCTCATGGGGGAAGGTTGGCAGCCAAAGTGACCTTCCCCCCAGGATTCACATCGGGGGTCTCTCGTGGGTTGTCACGCGTGGGGGGACCCCATGATACCTCCCCGGGGCTCCCCGCGGGGTTTGGGACCCCAGTGGTGGGGATCGGGAGACCCGCTCCTTCGCAGAGACCCCCCGCTCCCCGGACACGCACGGGCCCCGGACCTACCCCCATGGTGTCGGCGGGCCCGGGGCAGAGCACGGACGAAGCGCAGCCGTGGCCGAACCGCGTCGCGGACTGAGCCCCCCACTCGCCGGCCGCCGCCTGTCTGCGCTGCGCCGGCCAATCGGCGCCGCCGGCCACGCCCCCTACCCGCCCGGGCCCCGCCCCCGGTATTGCGGATACCCCCCCCTCCAGCCGCAAACCTGGGACCCCCGCCCCCCACTGCAGCCCCCACCAGTTGCCCCGGGGGGGGGGTGCTGATTTGGGGGCAGGGCAATCCGCAGACCCTCCCACCCAGGTGGATACAGGTGGGCGTAGGGGGGGGAAGGGGGACGGGACTGGGTGGAAGCCGCCGGTTTTAGAGTGGGGGACTGCCGTCAGTAGGGGTCAGAGTGAACATCACCCCCCCCCACCACCACGCAGGGGTGATAAGGGAGGTGAGGGGATAATTAGGCTGGCTAATGAGGGCCTGGGTGGCGGGGAACGACCCCTCTGGGGTGTGTAGCTGAGTTCCCCCCCCCCCACACACACACACACACACGCAGCTGGTCCCCTCACTCCCGACCTGCAGCCCCCCACATAGCCCAGCTGGCGCCCCTCGCTCCTGACGACAGCTCCCTGCCAATAGCCCAGCTGGTGCCCCTCACTGCCGACCCGCAGCCCCCCGCAACTGGTGCCCCTCACTCCCGACCAACAGTCCCCTACCCCACCCCCCCCAAAGGGTTTCCCGCTGCCCGCATCCCAGCGTCACTGCAGCATCCCTCAGCCCATCGCCATGGCAACGCGGCTGCCTGGAGACGGGGAAGGTGGGAGGGGTAGCGTTGGCATGGCAACGGCGCGGGGAGGACCGCATTCCTGGGTTGCGTGGGGGGCGACAAGGGGTGGGGAACCCCCCCAAGATCTGCCCGGAGGGTCCTTCAAGCCTGGGGGAGACACCCCCAACTTCCCCCCCCTTAGTACACGGGATAAGAGACTGCGACGCGGCAGGGAGAGGGTTAACCCGTGCACCCGGCGTCGATATCGGTGCCGCAGCCCAAACCCGCAGCCCCCGCCCAGTGCCCCCCACTCCCGCCCGCACCAGGCCCGTGGTGCTGAAGGGACAGCTCCTCCTGGGTCGAGGCCTGGCCTGGGCCTGACCCCCCTGCCCCGCACCCCGTGGCTGGGGGGGGGGGGGTGTCTTAGACCTGGAAAACTCATGGCATCAGGCAATACCCCTCCCGCCGCAAGCTCGTGCCCCCGGATCGGGCCAGCTGCCCCCCACGCGCCCCCAGGAAAGGGGAGGAGGGCGCTGTCCTGCAAACCGCCCCCCAGGGCCCAGCTCCGGGCCTGCGCTTTATGGTCACCTTGGGGTGCCCTTGTCCCCAGGACAGCTGAGAGGCTGAGAGGCCCCCCCGGGACCCCCGGGCTCAGCCCCCGCCCCCACTCTTCCCGCAGTAGCCCTGGAGCGGGGCAGGGGGGAGGGAGGGGCACAGCCAGGGCTGCGGTCGGCAGCGAGCGGGGCTTGGAAGAGCCTGCAGGGCGGGAGTGGGGGGCACCAGCAGGGCTGGGGGAGGGGACGTGGGGGGGCGACCCTCAGCCATTTCCTTCCAGCGCCCAAGGCTGACCACACGTCTGCTTTCATAGCAGCTGATGATTGGCAGCTGTCTCGAGCCAATGGGGCACGAGGCAGGACCCCCCCCCCCCTTAAAATGGCTTGGAGGGGATCTCCCATATCCTGGCTTTTGCTGCGGTTGGGGGGAGCCCGGACGCCCGGGGTCTGTCCTGGGGGGCCTGGAGCCCCGCAGAGAAGGGAGGAGCCCCGGGGCTGCGGTGGGCAGTGAGGGACGGGGCCGTCTGCGCTGCTGCTGCCCCCTGCTGGCGAACACGGGACGTGCCACCAACCTCAGGCTCGGTGTCGCCGCCTGGGCTCTGCCCAGCTCGGGCAGGGGCGGGGGGCCCACGTGACCCAGCCCATGCGTGGAGGAGGTGGTGTCTCCTGCCCCTCCCCTCGCATGCCCGCGACAATTTACATCTCATTTGCATAACAGGCAGGGCCAAAAGCTCCTCCCTTTGCCCAGCTGGACAAGCCGTGGGGGCGGGGCATTTCTCCCCCTCCACCCCCATTAGCACTCCCCACTTAGCGCCAAGTCTCCGCAGGCTCCGGGACTCGAACCTGAGGCCCGAGTCTCCTGGGAGAGTCCTCTGCCCCCCAAACACCAGCCTCCTGCAGCCATGGCGGGAAGTGGAGCTCCAGCCCAACACCCCTGTGGGTCGGGAGCGAGAGGCACCAGTGGGGGTGGGACAGGTCAGGAGGGAGGGGCAGCACTGAAGGGGCAAAGGCCTGTGGGTCAGGACTGAGGGGCACCAGTTGGGCAGGGGCCTCTGGACGCCTGGGCTCTCTCCGGGCTCTTGGGTAAAAGTCTCCGCTTCGCTCTTTATTGGGGGGGGGACAGTACTTTTCCCCCTCCGACAAAAAAAAAAGAACACAAAGCCCTAAAAGGGGCAGGCCCCACACCCTCCCCCACGCATCCACCCCCCCTCCCCCCGCTGCGGCCTCATCCTTGCCCCCACCCCGGGGCAGCCCTGCCCCCCGGGCTGCGCGTGGGGGGCGGCGTGTGGGACGGGTCCATGAGGCACAGCGGTGCATGGGCGGGGCCTGGGGGCAGGGGGCGTGTCCTGGGCACCATGGGGTAGGGTCAGTCCGGGGGAGATGGGGCATCGTCGGCCCCCCCACGCACAGGCGGGGGCGGTGGGGCCCGCAGCGACTGGATGCGGCGACATTCATGGCAGATCCGCACATGGGCACAGGGGGGGGCGGGGCCTGGCTCCGATGCCTGGGTCCCACTGCCTGGGTACAGCTTCCCATTGCTGAGGCGGGCATCACGGGGGGGCCGGGGGGCACCCCGCGTGGGCGTGGGTGCGGGCGGCACAGGTGTGCGGCGGGGACGGCGCCGGGCACGGGCCCGTGGTGGTTTCCGGCAGGACACAGCGCCACGCAGCTCCCGCAGCATCTCCTGGCACAGCGAGACCTGTGGGTGGCACGGAGGGGTCAGCTCAGACAGAGGGGGCCCCTGAAGGAGCCCCTGCCCACCTCACCAGGGCCAGAATGCCTGGGTTCCCCAAGAGAACCCACCCACCTGGCCCGGACACCTGGGTCCCCTAGGATCCCTCTCCCAGTCCCGGATGCCTGGGTACCCCAGAACCCCGCCCCCTGGCCCAGATGCCCGAGTCCCTTACTGTACCTCTGCTGAACATCTGGGTTCTCCAAAAGACCCCCCCAACCTTGCCGCGGTGCCTGGGTTCCTTGCTGTGCCGCACCTGGATGCCTGGGTCCCCTAGAAGGACCCCCCTCCCAGTCCAGGACACCTGGGTTTGCCAGGAGAACACCCCCCAACCTGGCCTGGATGCCTAGGTCCCCTCCTGCACACCTCCCAAACAGCTGGGTTCCTTTGAAGGCCCCCTTCCCCCAACCAAGGCCCAGATGCCTGGGTTTCCCAGAAGAACCCCCCCTCCCACCAACCTATCCCGGATGCCTCAGTCCCATACTGTGGCCCCTGTGCTACCACCCGCCCTGGACACCTGGCTCCCTTGCTCCCCCTGGCCCAGATGCCTGGGTCCCACCCACCTCCTGGGTCTCAGCGGAGCGGCGCGTAGCCCACACGAACTCCATGACGGCTACGAAGACGGCGATGAGGAGGCCGCAGACAAGCACCACAAAGATGCCCCCAATGTTCTCCATGCCCAGGCCTGGGGAGGGGTTGGGGGGGGGGGAAGAAAGGCAGCCTTGGACACCTAGGTTCTCCAGGCCCTGACCCTCCCCCTGCTCCCAACCCAGCACCAAGCCCTCATCCCCAAATGTCTGGGTCCGCTGCCCCCATGACCTCTCTCGTGGGACGCCTGGGTTTTTTCCCAGCCCCCTCCCCGGACGCCTGGGTCCCTCCCCGCCCATACACCTGCGTCCCTACCCTTGGCACGATGGTCCTCCTCCTTGGGGCAGTGGCTGCCCTCCCACCACTTGCGCTTGAGGATCTCGAGCCGGTTGTTCTCCTGCAGCTGCAGGATGGCCAGCGTGATCTCATCCCGGAACGGGGATCCTAGGGATCATGGGTCAGAGAGCTCAGGCAGGGCTCCAGGTTGCCAGGCCCTGTGGTGAGCAGTGTGTGCTGGAAGCTGGCCCCGCCTCCCCTGAGACAAGCCCCACCTCTTTCCACCTAGGCCCCACCCCCTTTGCTCCACTCCTTCTGCTATAGTCCTGACCCCTACTGGCTAAGCCCCACCCAACCCTAGCTGCACCCCCAAGTCCAAACTCTAGCCATGCCCCACCTCCTTTCCAAGCAAGCCCCGCTCTCAATCTGAAAACCCACCCCCAAGGTCCACCGCTCCAGGCCACACCCCCCCTCTCCCAGCCATGCCTGTCCCCTGGACCAATCCCCACCCCCACCTTCACCCAAGCCTCACCCTTTCCAGCCTAGCCCCACCCCTTCAAGCCCAAACTCCAGCCAAACTCCACCCCAGCAAACCAAGCCCTGCCCTCCAGCTGAAATCCCACCCCCTCCCCTAGCTCTGCCCCTCAGCCACTTTTGGCCCCAACCAAGCCCCACCCCATTTGAAACCCCACCCCTTCCCCTAGCCCCGCCCTTCCCAGCCACACCTGCTACACCCAACCAAGCCCCACCCTCCAGCTGAAATTGCACCCTCTATCAGCCCAAACCCTGCCCCTTTCCTCCATCCCAGGCACACCCTACTCCACCCAAGCCCCACCCCTCCCAGCCACACACTTGCCCCCAGCAGGCTGAGTCCCGCCCCCAGTCCCCGGGGCCTACCGAGGGGCATGCCGATGCCGTAGCCCTTGGTGTCGAGCAGGCCGCCGACCTGCGTGAGGTTGCAGTTGCGGCGCCGGTGGTACTCATTCATGGTGGACTCCAGCAGGAAGGCATAGCGTGAGCTGAGCACCCGGGCCACCCCCTCCTCCGTGCTCTTCACAAACACGCTTGGCTGCTTGGACTGCATGTAGTTCCACATGCGCTGGTAGGTCTGGTACCGTGAGTTCTGCGGGGACACGGCATGGCTCAGCCAGGGGCAGGAGGGAGGGGCACCAGGAGGGGGTGGAGGGGGTTGTGGGGCAGGAGTATGGTGGGGCACCAGTAACCAGGGGGAGGAGGGGAGTGAGGGGCACCAATGGGAGGGGAGGAGCTACGGGTCAGGATTGAGGGGCATCAGCAGGGCTGGAAGGGGGGGGGGAAGACATCCTGCCCCCTATATCTGATGGATTCCCCCTCCTCAGTTGCCTGGCAACCGCTGTCATGACAACAGGTTGCTGGAGCAACCAGATGGACAGAAGGGCCTGGAATAGCCTGGAGGATGGTCCTGCCCCTGCCCCCATTGCCACGGGCAACCCGATCTCCCCAGGCCCAGTGCATTCTGGGAAACAGGGGGTGTCCCTTCTTGCTGCCCTTTCCCTTCCACCAGAAATGGTGTTGGCTGGGGGGCCAGAGCATAGAGACTGCTCAGAGGTTGGGTTGTTTCCAGGGAAACGGGATAGCTGCCCCAGTGCATTGTGAGCACTGGGTCCCACAACCCCCGGGGTTTCAAATGGGAACCTCAGTTAGAAGGGGCAGGGGTCACTGGGTTGGGTGGAGGTGAGTTGGATTGGGCTGGGTTGAGCTGAGATGAGATGGGTTGGGTGGAGGTGGGTTGGGGTGAGTTGGGTTGAGCTGAGGTGGATTGGATTGAGGGAAGTTGAGGTAATTTGGGTTGAATTGAGATGGGCTGACATGGGTTGGGTTGAGAGAGGTCAGTTTGTATTGGGTTGAAGTGGGTCAGGTTGAGGTGAGTTGGCTTGGGTTGGGTTGGGTTGAGGTGGGTTGGGTGGAGGTAAGTTGAAGTGCACGGGGTTGTGTTCAGGTGCGTTGAGGTGAGTTGTTGGTGGAAGCTCACGGGGGAGGGGCGTGCATACTCTCCTCTGTGAGGTCACGCCAGGGACAAGGCCAAGAAGGGGTTGAGTAGCGACCAACACTGAAGGCCTGCGTGGGTCACGGTGCTGGCTGAGCTGGTTGAGTTGGGTGGTACTGGGCTGTACTGGGCCAGGGCTAGGGCCCCACACAGCAGAAGGTCACAGTGCAGCTGGCAGGGGTGATCTATTGGGTTGGACTGGGTCAGACTGGGGTGGGGAGGGGGAGAGGGCTCACCTGCAAAAAGGTCATGGTGGAGCGGTCATGGGTGGTCTACTGGGTTGGGCTTAGATGAGTTCAACTAGTTGGGACTGGTTTGGACTGGGCTAAACTGGGTAGGGGGGGCCTTACCTGGAAAGTCATGGCGGAATTGGCATGGGCAATCTATTGGGTTAAGCTAAGTTGAGTTGGGTTCGGTTGAGTTGGGTTTAGTTGAGTTGAACTGGTTGGGACTGGGCTGGACTGGTTTGGATTTTGCCAGACTGGGGGGCTCACCTGGAAGAAGGTCATGGTGGAACCAGCGTGGATGGTGCCATACTCGATGTTGGTCTGGTCGGCCAGGTCGTCAGCCGACTCCACGGGCACCTCCATGCGCTGCACCGTGAGGAAGGCGGCCAGGTTGGCCGTGTAGGACGAGATGATGATGAGCGTGAAGGCCCACCTGCGGGACATGCCCGGCGTGCGTCACAGGGGCGAGCTCCAGGTGCCTGGCGCACAGCATGGGGGCGGGGCCAGGCATGTCCAGGGCTGCATCACAAAGGTGGGGCCCAGACACGCGTGTGCCCTCTACCCCAAAGCTGCCTGGGACCCACCTGCACTGAGCCGCCACCTTGGAAAGGGTGCCCTTGAGCCACCATCTTGGAAGGGACCCACCCCCTGAGTCACCATCCCGGAAGGGCCCATCCCTGAGCTTCCATCTTGGAAAGGGACACCACTTCTGAGCTGCCATCTTGGAAAAGGGCATCCCCCCCCCCGAGGCACCATCCTAGAAGGACCAATGCTTCAGCTGCCATCTTGGAAAGCCCGCCCCCCAGCTGCCATCTTGGAACAAACTCTGTCACCCCCTAAGCCACCATCTTGGAGGAACCCCCCCATGCTGCCATCTTGAAAGGGGTTCTTGTCCCCTCCTAAGCAGCCATCTTGGAAAAGGCTTTTCACAACCTACCCCCTCCATCTCCAAACCGCCATCTTGTAAAGCCCGGCCCCCGCACCACCCTCTTGCAGGTGCTCACCAGACCCCGCTGACACATCGCGTGGACAGGGCGCGGGGCATGATCTCTGAGCCCTGCTGCATGAAGCCGCCCACGGGGAACCAGAGGCTGTTGCCCAGCGTGTACTGGTTCTCCAGTACGTGCGGTCGCTCCCGCAGGCAGGGGTGAGGGTTGTACCACTCGTACGGGCTCAGCCTGCGGGAGGCAGGGGTCAGACCCACGATGCCTTGTGCCCTGTATCCCCTGTCCCCCGCTGCCCCCCAGGAGCCCAGTGCCATTCCCATGATGCCTTGTATCCAGCCCCCAGATCCTTTCCCCCTGCCCCCACCCACTGGGGGTCTCAGTGGGGGGAGCCGGGGGGGGGGGGGGGGGGGGTCTTACCTGGCGGCGAGGAAGAGGACGCAACTGACGGCCAGGTAGGCCAGGAGCATGAAGAGCCAGACGGCCGGGGAGAAGGGGTCCAGGAAGGAGAAGTACCCTGGCTTGCGGCCCTGGGGGCAGGGGTCACCGGGGTGGGGTGTGAGCAGCCCCCAGGCGTCCTGAGCCCAGCCCAGAGCCCCCAGTCCAGCCTAGACACCCCCAAACCCAGAACCCTGAAATCCAGCCTGGACCCCCCAAACCAAAAGCCTGGATCACACAGGTCCAGCACCCCCAAATCCAGCATGGACCCCCCCATACCTAGAACCCCAGATCCAGCCTGGATCCCCCCAAGCCCAGGACCCCTAAATCCAGCTCCCATGAGACTAGAACCCCCAAATGCAGCTGGGACCAGAAACCTAGAACCCCAGGACTAGCCCCCAGGCTGCACCTAGACCCCAAACCCCAGCCTAGACCCCAGAGCCCCCACATCCAGCCCAGCCCCCTATCCGAGACCCCAAAATCCAGCCCCGACATACACCCGAACCCCCAAACCAGCCCCCAAGCTCTGTGCACCCCCAGTCCGTCCCCGTACCAGGTGCACGCGGTAGAGGATGCTGATGCCAAGAGTCATGAAGGGCTTGGAGAAGTCGATGACTTTCTCGCGCTCGGCTGTGATGGTGAAGGCCGCCACCGCCAGGTCAGCTTTCTGCGGGGGACGGGGTCAGCGCAGCCCGGGGCTCCACCCCATGTGTCCCCACTGGCTCTGCCCACATCTACCACCCCCTAATAGCTCCACCCACCTCCACCAGTGCCCCCTGCTGGCCCTGGCCCCATGTGTCCCCACCGGCTCTGCCCACCCGCTAATAAGCTCTGCCCACTACACGGTGCCCCCGACCGGCCCCACCCACCCCTACCATCCCTTACTAGCTCCCCCCTACTGGTTCCACTCCACAGTGTCTCTCTACTGGCTCTGCCCACTCCTACCCCCCCCTCACTGGCTCCACCCATTCTGAACTCCTTATATGGGCCTGCCCATGCCCCAGAGCCCCCTGGTGGCCCCACCTACTCCTACTAGCTCTGCTCACCCACAGTGCCCCCTACTGGCTCTGCCCACTCCTACCACCCCCCATGGGCTCTGTGCACCCTGTACTCCTTGTACAGGAATCACACCCAGCGCCCCCTAGTGGCCTCACCCACCCCTACTAGCTCCGCCCACCCCTGCCACCCCCTACTGGCTCCACCCACTCCTACCACCCTGTGCTTCTTCTATGGGGTCCACCTAGCTGGCCCCACCCACCCCTACCACTTTCTATTAGCTCCGCCCCCCCAGTGCCCCCTACTGCTCCACCCACTCCTGCCACCCCCTATTGGCTCCACCCAACCTGTGCTCCTTATATGGGGCCCAAGCCCCCCCCGCCCCACTCTACTAGCTCTGCCCATCCCCCAGTGCTCCCTACTGGCCCACTGCACCCCCAGCTCCGCCCACTCCTACCACCCCCCATTGGCTCCACCCACCCTGTTAACTCCTTACATGGGGCTCATCCCCCCCTCCCAGCGTCCCACTCTGGCCCCACCACCGCATGGGCGGCCTACCCGGTTGATGAGCTCGCCCACCATGCCGGTCCAGGAGCCGTTGGGCTCAGGGGCGCCATAGAGCCCGTCCTCCACCAGGCGGATGTGGAAGCGGAACTTGAGGATGTCGGCGAGCTCACGCAGCATGTCCACGCAGAAGCCCTCGTACTCGGTGCCCGCGCCCGCCCGCCGCATCACGTACGGGTTCTCCTGCCGGCAGGGGGGTGGGAGTGAGCTTCCTCCTGACAGGACCAAGGGGCTGCAATCTTCCCCACAACAATGCCCCGAGCTTCCTTTGGACAGTGTCCTGGGGTTGTGAGCTTCCCCCTAACAGTGCCCTGGGGTTGTGAGCTTCTCTCCAGTGGTGCCCTGGGACTGTGAGCATCTCCCTGACAGTGCCCTGAGGCTGTGAGCTTCCTCTCAACAGTGCTCTGGGGTTGTCAACTTACCCCCCAAAAGTGCCCTGGGGTTGCGAGTTTCCCCCAGCAGTGCCCTGGGATTGTGACCTTCCTCCTAACAGTGCCCTGAGGCTGTGAGCTCCCCCGCAGTGGTGCCTTGGGGTTGTGAACTTTCCACTAACGGTGCCCTGAGGCTGTGAGCTCCCCCGCAACACTGCCCTGAGGTAGCAAGCTTTCCCCTAACAACGACCTGAGCCTGTGAGCTTCCCACCAACAGTGCCCCAAGGTTGTGAACTTGCCTCCTGCTCTGCCCAACCCCCCGCTCCCCGCCCCCCCCGGGGCTCACCAGGATGGTGGTGACAACGAGGGTCTTGTTGGCCAGGGTGTCAGGGGCATCCAGGGCAAGCGAGGTGGCATTCATGGCCAGCGTCCGGTTCGAGTACCACACGCCCACCTGTGGAGGGGGGGGGGGCACAGGCTGTGGGGGGAGGGCCTGGGGGCCCCCAGGGGTGGTTTCAAGGGTCCAGGGAAGCCTGGGGAAGTTCAGGGGTCCAGGGGGGGGTCTCACCTCGCGGTGCCCATCGGGTGCTTTCTCCAGCACGCGCAGGGTGTAGTTGGTGCGCTGCCCCTTGCTGTTGAACTCCACACGCCCCGTCAGCCCGTCATACTCTACCTGGCCGGGGGGGAGGGGGGGCAGGAACAGCCGGGGGGGGGGAACAGGGGGGGAACACTGAGAACAACCCCCAGGTTTGGGGGGCTGGGGGGAAGCATTTATGAGGCTTTGGCTGGGTTGGGGGTGGGGCCTGGGAGAAGGGGCAGGACCGGGATGGATGGGGTGGGATCTAATGCACTTTGCATGGGATTTGGGTGCCAGGATGGGGCCTTTCATGATGTGGGCAGGGCTTAAAGATTGCGGCCTGGGCTTGGGTGCCTGGGCCAGGGCTTAGAAGTGGAGGCCCTGGTCTGCGTGCTAGGAGCGGGAGCTAGATTACTGTAAGTGGGGCTCAAGGGCTTGGGACAGGTCTAGAGCACAGTGGGTGGCGTTTGGGTGCTGGGGGCAGGGCCTAGAGGGCAAGGGGGGCTCACCATGCGGAGGTAGTTCATGAGGCTGGTGCCATGCTGCCAGATGCTGGCGGAGGCACAGGCAAGTTGACGCACGCCGATTTCCTGGCTGCGGTTCAGTTCCCGCACGGCGCCCACCACCACGTGCACTGCGTCGAACATCAGCGCCGCCGAGAGCTGCAGGGGTGGCCGTGAGCTTCCCCCAGCAGTGCCCCAGGCCTACGAGCTGCACCCCAGCAGTGCTCTGGGGCTCTGAGCTACCCCCCAGCAGTGCCCTGGGCAGGGGCAATGTGCAGGGGGTACACGTGGTGGTGCACCCCCTGCAAAGAGGCACTGCCGGCACTGCTGACCCTTGGTCGGCACTTGCCGCCCTGTGTGTCCCCCCTCACCACCGCCGACAGTGCCAGCAGCATCCGCAGGAGCTTCCGCTTTCTGCCACTGCCATCGCCGCACTCCTGCCGCTGCCGTGCCCCCCCAGCCGATGGGGGCACAAGTCGTTCATGGTCCCGGGGCTGTGAGCTACCCCCCAGCAGTGCCCTGGGGCTGCAAGCTTCCCCAACAGTGCCCTGGTACTCTAAGCTTCTGCCCAACAGTGCCCTGAGGCTGTGAGCTTCCCCCAAACAGTACCCTGAGGCTGTGAGCTTCCCCACCAACAGTACCCTGAGGCTGTGAGCTTCCCCCCAGCAGTGCCCTGGGGTCTCACCGCAGGGCCGGGGTAGGGGCTGAGCTCGCAGTTCTCACGCCAGGACATGTTGAGGCTGCGAACGAACTCCAGGTAGAAGGGGTGGCTGGTGTTGAACATGGAGAAGCCCAAGACATTGGAGTTTTCATCCACGATGCCATCCAGATGCAGCGTGGGGAAGTCCTGGGGGAGGCACAGCCACGGGGAGGGGTGTCAGGGGGCTGCAGGTCAGGAGTGAAGGGCACCAGCTGAGCTGGGCTGGGCTGACCCCCACCCCTCAACCGCAGGCCTCACCATGGTGGTCAGGATATACTTGTAGAAGGCCGATGTCATGCCGAGCTCTGACGCCTGGGAGAGAAATAGGGGGTGGGGTTCAGAACTCGTGCGGTGAGCTTCTCCTCAACAGTGTCCCCAGCCTTCCCAAGTATTGTCAGCTTCCCTCCAGCAGTGCCCCCAGCCAGGGCCTCCTTCAGTGCTGTGAGTTTCCCCCCAACAGTGTCCTAGGGGCTGTGAGCTTCCCCCAGCATGGCTCTGGTCCTGGAGGTTGCAAGCTTCCCCGCAACAGAGTCCTAAGGACTGCGAGCTTCCCTCAGCCATGCTGCCAGCCAGGACATCCCAGTGCTGCAAGCTTCCCTCCAACACTGCCCCCAGCCAAGAACACCCCCCCTCCCCAGCACTGTGAGCTTCCTCCAGTAGTGCCCTGGTCCCAGAGTTTGCAAGCTTCTTCCCAGCAGTGCCCTCAGCCAGAAACCTCAACCCCTAGCATTGCGAGCTTCTCCCAGCACTGCTCTGGTCCTGGAGATTGCAAGCTTCCCCACAACAGTGCCCTAGGGGCTGTAAGCTTCCCCCGGGCAGTGCCCCCACTCCCCCCAAAGTGTTGCGAGCTTCCTCCCAGCAGTGCCCTCAGCCAGAAACCTCAGCCCCTAGCTTGCAAGCTTCCCCCCAACAATGCCCCAAGCCAGGACATCTCAGTGCTGCGAGCTTCCTCCCAGCTGTGCCCTGGTCCCAGAGGCTGTGAGTTTCCACCCAGCAGTGCCCTGGCAGCTGGAAGCTTCCCCCCAACAGTGTCCCCAGCCAGGACATCCCACTGCTATGAGTTTCCTGCCAGCAGTGCCCTGGTCCTGGAGGTTGCGAGCTTCCCCCCCCCCCCAGCAGTGCCCTAGGCATTACAAGCTTCCCCACAATGGTGCCCCCAGCCAGGACATCCCAGCACTGTGAGCTTCCCCCAGCACTGTCCCCACCACCGGGGGCTCCACCACCTTCTTGAGGATGAGGCAGGAGACGGAGGCGTTGGCGTCGATGATGATGGTGGAGACCTTGTCGTCCCGGATCTCCTTGAGCAGCGGTGTTGGGTCCTGGCTCTCGTCCAGCATCCGGATGGACAGCGTCTCCTTGGAGATCAGGAACTGCCGCACCAGCTCCTCCAATCGCAGCAGGCCTGGGGCACAGGGCCAAGGGGGGGGTCACCCTGGTGACCCCCATTCCCTCCCTGACCCCCAGCACCCCCTAGGGTACCCACCTGACACGCTACTGGCCCCTCCAGCTGCAAGCTTTCCCCCAGGAGTGCCTGCCCTCCCCCCCGGGGACTCACACTCGGCCTTGGCGCAGAGCAGGCTGGCAGCAGGCGTGTGGAAAGCCTGAAGCACCCGGGCCACAGCCAGGCTCAGGTCCTCGTTGCTGGGGTAGAGGCTGACAGCGGCAAAGCGCAGGTACTGCAGGCGTGGGGTCTCCTCTGGACCCACCTTGATGTGTGGGATCTGGGGAGAACGGGAGTGGGGGGTTCAGTGCCAGGGGATGGGGGTCTGGGAAGGCACCCACCCAGCTCTGGTGAGCGGCCCCAATCTGGGGGAGGGGGGACCAGGGCAACCCCCCACTGTTCCATTACCTCCTTCTCCCCACAGATGTGACTGACAGTGGAGGCCGAGGCTGGGCTGGACGCAGGGCCCAGCACCGAGACGACACCCTTGGGCAGGATCTGGCACACTGAGTGTGGGGGGCACAAGTCAGGCCTTGCACACCTGGTTCTTGCACACCCAGTCCTCATGGCTCCTTGCATACCTGCACTTTGCACGCCCAGCCCCTCACGTGCCCATGCTTCACACACCTACCCGCTCACATGCCTGGCATCTTGCACACTCGCCCTTGCGTGCCCAGCCCTTTGTACACCTGCCCTTGCATGCACAAGCTCCTTGCACACCCGCCACCTTGCACGCTCACTAGTGTCGGTGGTCTCGTACTGGCTGTCCCGCTGCAGCTCGAAGATGTCAACCTCCACACGAGCCTTGGCTGGGACCTCGATGATGCTGTTGATGTGCTCCCGGGCCAGGGCCAGGGCCAGGCGCTCCCCACGCCCACACACTGTCTGGTCATCCAGGATGGCTGCTGCGGGGGGCGGGGAACAGGAGGGGTGGGGGAGGCCTGGAGACACTCCTCAGCCCTGCTGGTGCCCCTCACTCCCGACCCGCAGCTCCCAGCCCCACTGGTGCCCCTCACTCCCGACCCACAGCCCCCGCCCTGCTGGTGTCCCTCAGCCCCGATCTGCAGCCCCTGCTTCCCCAGCCCTGTCGGTGCCCCTCACTCCTGATTTGCAGCCTCCTGCTCCCCGCTTACCCATGCGCAGAGACGAGAGGACCTGTAGGCTTCGGGGTACAAAGGCGACAATCAGCAGCAGCAACAGTGGGGGCAGAGCCGGCATCTTCCTCCCCTCCTCATGGGGAAGGCTCGGCTGTGGCCCCTGCGCCACCACCTGCGGGGTGGGGAGGGAGGGGGCATCATGAGAGCCCTGGGGGCCATTTGGGCCCCCATGGACTCACCTGCCCCACAAAGCCCCCTACTGAGCCCCACAGCCCTGGGGCACTGTTGGGGGAAAGCTTACAGCAATGGGGGGGACACTATGAGGGGGCAGGTCACAACGGGGGGGCAGGGTGGTGGCACTATTGAGGGGAAGCTCGCAGGCCGGGGGGGAGGCATGAGGGCACTGTTGGTGGAAGCTCACAGCGCTGGGGGACACAGCTGCTCTGGGCACCGGTACCCGTTGCCGGGCAACCGGAAGCAGCGACCAAGGATGTGGCTGTTGCTAAGCAATGCTCCCCACCAGGCCCCAGGCAGGGGCCATGAATGGGGCCCGGGGTGGGGGGGCCTGAGATGGCCTGGGGGGCCACAAGGGTCCCAGGAATGGGGGGGGGGGGGGCCTTACACCTGAGAGAACCCAAGGGGCATGGAGGGGAGGATGGAGCCCAGGACAGATGGAAATGCTCAGGGCCAGGACCAAGCTCCCCAGGGACCCAAGCCCAGGCATGGACCTGTCTCCCCACCAGCCCTGCCAGTGCCCCTCATTCCCGGCCCCCAGCCCCTTGCCCCCCCAGCCGTGCTGGTTCCCCTCCTTCCTGACCCCCAGCTCCCCCAACAGTCATGCCGGTGCCCCTCACTCCTGATCTGCAACCCCCCAGCCCACTGGTGCCCCACACTCCCGACCTGCAGCCCCTGCGCCCCCCCAGTCCCTGTTCCTGCACACAGCACAGAAAATGTAGATGGGGGTGACCTGGCTTTGGGGGCGAGGTCTCCATAGGAGCAGGTGAAAGGATCTCGGTGTGGGGCGGGGGGTGGTAAAAGCCAAGCCCACAGGGTGCCATCCAGGCCTGTGGAGGGACGGTGGGCCCCTACCCAGGCCCTGGAGACCCCCACCATCAAGGCCCTGGGCCAGCTCCCCCCCACTTGCCCCCGGAACCAGGATCGGGCCTGGGCTGAGGCCTCCACCCTGTCGTGCCTGGGCTGGGGGCTAGGAGTGAGGGGCCCCGGTGGAGTCGGGGGGGGGGGGTTGGAAGCGAGGGGCTCTAGGACCCCCGCAGATGGACCCACCTGAAACCCCCCTTTCTCTTCCCCCTGCTTCCCTGCTGCCCACTCCCCGGTGCCCTCACCCCCGCCCCCCACACCAGACCCCCCCTCCCTGAGCACTTACGCAATCCGGGCCCCGTGCGGGGGGCCCCGCTCCGGCGCCCCCGCCCCCCCCCTTGGCTCCGGCTGGGGGGGGGGAGCATCCACGCGTGGGGGGCTGTGGGGGGGGGCGGGCGCGGCAGCGGTTCCGGCTCCCTGGCCGGCTCCGCGGCTACGATGCAGCTCCAGGCCCGTGGGGGGGGGGGCAGTAGCCAGAGGACCCCCCCCCTCTGAGGCGGGGGGGTCACGCGTGGGGGCCCCACGCGCGGCGGCGGCGCCGCCCCATGGGGGTGGGGGGCTGCAGGTCGGGAGCGAGGGGCACTGGCCGGCCCTGGGAGGGGGGGGCTGCGTGGAGGCGGCTTCGCGTGGGGGGGGTCCCCGGAAGCGGAGGGGGAGGGGGGGATCTTCCGGTGAGGATGCAACGGGGTGGGGGGGTGCAATGGGGGCGGAGTCAATGCAAAAAAAGGGGGTCCCCCCAGTGTAGAATGGGCTGTTCCAGGGGTGGGAGGGGGAGGACAGGAGGGGAGGGGGCGGTGCCAGCTGCACGGCGATGAGCTGCCGCTGCCTGGCAACGGGGAGTGGGAGGGGTAAGGACACTGCAGAGGAAGCTCGCAGCCTGGGGGAAGGAAAGGGAGGGGGCAGGACTCCCAGACACTGCTGGGGGGCAAAACTCGCAGCCCCCAGGGCTCAGGGCACCATGGAGGGATGGTCACAGCACTGGGGCACTGCTGAGGGGGAAAGCTCACAGCCCCCAGGGAGCTCTTAACAGCAGGGCTCAGGGCAGTGTTAGGGAGAAGCTTGCCCCTGCTCTTCTGGGCACTGTTGGAGGGGAAGCTCACAGCCTCCAAGCCACGGTAGGGGGAAGGGAAGCTCACAGCCCCCAGAGAGCTCAGCAGGAGGACTCAGGGTACTGTTGTGTGGGAAGCTTACAGCTCCAGGGCCCTGTCAGAGAGAAGCTTGCATCCCTTGGGGCTCAGGGCACTGCTGGGGGGAAGCTCACAGCTTCAGGGGACTAGGGCGATGGGGGTGTGGAGCTCACACTTCCTAGGGCTCATGGTCCTGTAGGAGGCAAGCTACTAGCCCCCAGGGTTGAGGGCACCATTGAGAAGTCATCCACAACACCAGGGCACTGTTAAGAACACACAGCACTGATGGGGCACTGTTGCAGGTGAAGGTCACAACCTCCAAGGCTCAAAACACTGGAGCTCACAACTCACAGGCACCAGTTGGAGAGAAGCTCACAGCCCCCAAGATTCAGGGCACTGTTGGGGGGGGAAGTTTGCAACCCTGATAGCCAGGATTTGGGGGGGGGGGAAGGGGGGGCTAGGCAGGGAACCCAACAACCCCCACTGTAGATCCTGCGGGGGCGAGAGGAGGGGGGGGGGTGAGGGTCAATTTACACCAGATTATCCAGGATTAGAAATAATCCCACTGGGGTCAATAAAGCCACTTTCAGGCTGGGGGAGCAGATGCCTGGGCTCCCTGGGAGAGAAGGGGGCTGGGGTGCACAAGGACAGCCAATGAGGGCTGGGGACCCCCTCCCTCAGCAGACATGTCCCAGTCCCCCCACCAAATTAACCAGCTGAGGCCCAAATCTCCAGTCTCTTAGTTTTAATTAGAACAGGAATTAACAAGACCTGGCCCCAGAAACCCCCCAACTGGGTGGGGTGCACAGGTAGTGCTAGGGGGGGCAATTGCTGCAATAGAAAAAAAAGCCCAAATGACTAGGGGGCCAGGGGCAGGGCCTGGCTGCAGCTGGGGGCAGAGCCTGGCTGGAGCACAAGGAAGAAGGCAGGTGCCAGGGCCACGCAGAAGCAAAGGCTGAGCCACAGCTTGATGAGCACAGCCATAATCAACTGAGGGTAGAGCCTGCTTCAGCCCCGCCCCCACAACAGAGCATGTCCTGAGGGGGGTGGAACCCATACCACACTACCTGTACCCCAGGCCCTGCCCACAAAGGACAGCCCACCCAGGGGGCAGAGCCACAGCCATATATGGGTGGAGGCCCACTCCACCACCCACCTACAGCCTGTCCAGGGGGTGGAGCTAGGGCCCTGTTAAAGGGCAGAGCCCCACCCCCAAATGCCACCTATCTATCTAGCTGGGGGTGAGTCCCTCCCAAACCCCACCCCCATTTATAATTTGGGGAGCAGGCCCTGGAGAGGGGCAGAGCCACTCAGAGCCCACCCATCCAGGGGGCTGGTCTGCTGAACCCCCCTGCCCAACCATTCAAGGAACAGAGCTGCACCCCGGTCAGGGCGAGCCCTAACCCTACTCGGCTCCCACCCCTGCCCTCACATGCAATCCAGGGGTCAGCTTCAGGCAAGGCGGGGCACGGAGCTGCAGCCCCCAACCACCAGCCCCCTAAGTAGGCAGAGCCCTGCACAAACCGCCACCCACCAGGGGTAGGGCCCCACTCAGACCCCATCCCCCACATGCAGCCCGTCCAGGGGGGTGGTCACAGCTTCGGTAGCAGCAGGAGGTGCTGGGTAGATCTCGATGGTCTCCATGATGGCCAGTGCTGGTGCGTAGTTGGCAGCTGGGGGTACAACTGGCTCCTCCTCCTCCTCAGGGATGGCGGTGGCAGAAGGTGGGTCTGGTGCGGCAGCGCGACGCTGGGCCTGGTGGAGCTTGCGGTGCTTCCAGAGGTTGGAGAAAGAGCGGTAGGCCTTGGGGCAATGGGGGCAAGCATAGGGGCGCTCCCCGGTGTGCGTGCGCCGGTGCTCAGCCAGGCGCACAGCGATGGCGAAGGCCTTGCCACACTGCTCACACTTGTACGGCCGCTCACCCGTGTGCAAGCGCCGGTGGTCCTTGAGGTGGGTGGACTGGCGGAAGGCCTTGCCGCAGTCCGGGCAGGGATAGGGCCGCTCTCCGGTGTGGATGCGGCGATGCACCTGCAGTGAGGTCTCCGTGCTGAACAGCTTCTTGCACTCGCTGCACTCAAAGCTCTTGGGCCCAGCAGGGCGGCGCGGTGCTGGCGGTGGAGGTAGTGGTGCTGACACAGGCTGTGCAGCCCCAGCACCTGCCTCGTGCACCCGTTCATGTGCCCGCAGCCTAGCTGCCGTGCTCACCTTCTTGCCGCATGTGGCACACTCATGGCGCCGCCCAGCCTTGCCACACCGATGCTCGCGCAGCTGCGGGGCTGTGGCGAAGGCAGCCCCGCAGGCCCCACACACATGGGGCTGGCGCCCGGCGTGGCCCAAGCGGTGCACGTCCAACAGGCGGCGAAGAAGGAAAGAGCGCCCGCACTCACCACACTTGTAGGGGTACTCACCCGTGTGGTGGTAACGGTGCATAAGCAGGCGGTAGGGGCGGTGAAAGTGCACGCCACACTCGGGGCACTGGTAGGGGTAGTGCCGACTGTGCACAAAAAGGTGCTGCTGCAGCGTGGAGGACTGTGTGAAGCGCTTCAGGCAGACCTGGCACTGGTAGGGCCGCTCCCCAGTGTGCGTCAGGCGGTGCCGCAGGAGGTTGGCCTGCGAGTTGAAGGCCTTGGGGCAGTCAGGGCAAGCGAAGGGGCGCTCCCCGGTGTGCGTCAGCAGATGGTTGCGCACATGCGACTTCTTCTTGAACCTTTTCCCACACGTGTGGCACTCATGGCGCCGCTCTAGCCCATGCACGAAGCGCTGGTGCCTAGCCAGCTGCAGCTGCTTGCCAAAGGCCTTGCCACATGCCAGGCACCGGTGCCCGCCACCGCCCCCAGTGCTGCCATCCGAGTAGATAATGGTCAGCGGCATGGTGTCCGGCACCGGGGCCTCGGGAGCAGGCACTGGGGCTGGCTCGGCGGGTGCTGGAGCTTCGGGGGTGGGCGGCAGAGGGCCATGGGTGCGGCGGTGGTAGAGGAACTTGGTCATGTTGAGGAAGGCCTTCCCGCAGGGGCAGCGATGCAGCGGGTTGGGCCCATGGGCGCGGCGGTGTGCCAGCAGCGCGGGCTCTGTATCAAAGGCCAAACCGCAGTCCAGGCAGAGCAGGCGTGACTCCCCACTGTGCTGTGCTGCGTGCTGCGCTAGTGCAGCTGGCGAGGGCAGGGCCCGACTGCACAAGGCGCAGGGGAAGGCGCCGCGGCGGTGGGCACGGCGATGCAGCTCCAGCGCACGGGCCGTGGGCAAGGCCAGCTCGCACTCCCCACACCGGTGCGGGGCACCGCCCTTCAGCTCATAGCTGTGGTCACCCGCAGGCTCCGCCGGCACCGGCGCCGTGCCATTGACGGCAGGGGGTGCCGCAGGCGCCAAGTGCCCAGCTTGGTGCTCCAGGAACTCCTTGGGCGTCTGGAAGAGTTGCAGGCACTCGCCGCACTCGTACAGCAGCAGCTGCACCGTGCTCAGGTCGGCAGTGGCAGCGCCACCCGCTGCTGCCGCCGCCGCTTCCTCCTCTGGCTTGCGGTAGGAGTGCTCCAGCCGCACCAGCGCCTGGCTCTGCGCTGGTGCCTCAGGGGTGCGGTGGGCGGCGCGGTGGGCCAGCCACACCTCCTGGCTGGTGAAGAGAGCTTTGCAGTCCACGCACTCGTAGTGGATCTGCCCCGCGGTGGCAGCGGGCACGGCAGGCACCGGCTTGGGGGGCGTCTCGGCTTCGGGGCTGAGCAGCTTGAGGTGCACATCCTGGTGCTCCAGGAGCTGGCTAGGCGTCAGCAGCAGCTGCCCGCACTCCAGGCACTGGAACTGGCTGCTCTCGGGCACGGCCACGGCCTGGTAGAGCCCGGCACCCGCCTCGCCCGCCAGGCCCAGCACCTCGTAGCGCGGCTCGGGCGCCAGGTGGGTCTGCTGGTGCAGCACGGCCTCCTCCAGCGAGCCGTACAGCTGGCTGCACTCCGAGCACACGTACCGGTGCTCCATGAACACCAGCGTCTCCTCCTCCGGGGCCGCCATGGCGGCGGGGGGCGCCGAGCCTGCAGGGAGGGGGACAAGGCCGGGGCCTGCCTGGAGCACCGGATTTCCAGGGGCCCCTCAAGCCTGAACGCTGAGGGGTTGGGGGGGCACCCACCTGGTAGGCGGCGCCGGGGGTCTCCAAGCACCTGGGGGGAAACAACCGGGCCGGGGGTCAGGGCGAGGCAGCTGGGGGCGGCCATACACCCCCGCCCGCGGGACCCTGCGGGCCCCCCCCCCTTCGAGGGCTTTCCCGAGGAAACCCCCCGCCCCAGGGCGCCCAGTGCAGCCCCGGCCCTGCTCCTCCCCCTCCCGCGCCCCCGGGTTCCCCCCCTCACCTCCGCCTGCTCAGGCCTCTGCCAGTTCCCGAAGAAAGCGCCGCCCCATTGGCCCATTGTGGCCCACCAATCCGCGGGCGTCTTACTGTGGCGGCAGCCAATCAGCGCTCGCGGCGCGGCGCGGTGACGTCAGAGCGAGGCAGTGCCCGCCATGTTGGGGAAGCCCCACCCGGGGTGTTGGGTCAAACTATTGTGAGGGGAGGCGGGGGGTGCGAGGCAAACCACTGACGGGGTTAAACCGGTGTTACACACGCTGCAATGAGGAGTGGGGCTTGGGCCGAACCAAAACGAGAGGGTTGATGGGGGGATTGGGTCAAACCATTGTGGCTCTCATCCAGGCCACGCAGTTGCCAGTGGTGGGGTCGAACCATAGGGGCAGGCACAGTAGGGGGCGTTGAACGGAACCATTCTGGGATGTTCATTGGGTGGGTCAAACCATTGTGAGGCTCGATGTAGGGGGGGGATTCCAACACGTGTGAGGCGGGAATAGGGGGCCGGTTCAAACTATTGGGAAGGTTTGCAAAGTCGTATTGGGTCAGACCATTGTGAGCAAGGGGTATGAGGGCAAACCATCTTGAGAAGGTTTCTAGGGGACCTGTTGGGTCAAACCATTGTGAGACGATACACAGAGGTGTATAGAGTAAAACCAGGAAGAGCACACACCAACTGCTGAAGCTTCCTTACCTTGAGGAAGGGTTTTTTAACCCGACAGCTTGCTTAATAACTAATCTCCAACCATTTGGGTTGGTCTAATAAAAAATATCAAATTCACCCAAGGAACCTTATCTGCCTAGAGTAAAACCAGTGTGAAAGGGGTGTTTGGGTTAAACCACGCTGAGTTGGGGGGAGGGGGTGATAAGGGCGCTTGGACCACACCACTGTGAGGGTCATAGGGGAGGTGGGACAAACCACTCTGCCAGAGGCTGTAGGGGAGAATGGATTAAACCAATGTGGGGGGTGGGGAATAGGAGGTATTGGACCAATAACAGGAGTGGAAATTATATGGTGGGGGAGAGGACGAAACCAAGATGAGGCATCGGGGAGAGAAGGTTGGAAGAAACCAATGGGGAGGAGCAATTTGGATCAACCCAATCTGAGGGAATTATAGGGGAGATTGGCCCAAACCAATATAAGGCAGTTATGGGGGGTGGGGGAGAGAGAAACAACAAACTGGAGCAAATCAATAAAAAAAGGAATGGAGGTGCATTTGACCAAACCAATATAAGGGGGGGGGTTGGACCAAACTAATGCGGTGGGGGATGGGTGGGGGCAGTGAATCAAACTAATATGGGTTGGGGAGGGGGGGCATGGATCAAACCAATATGGGTTCTGGGGGGGTGGATCAAACAAATGTGGGATCCTGGGAGGCAGAACAAATTATTATGGGATTGGGGGGGTTGGAACAAACCAATATGGGTTCTGGGGGGGTGGATCAAACTAATGTAGGTTCAGAGGATGAGAACAGAGAACTGGGCCAAACCACTGGAGATTGCAAGGTGGGTAAATAAATTACTCTCTGACCCATACAGCCTCCCCCATGGGCGATTTCCCCTCCCCCAGCACTGGGATCCAGACCTGGGGTCCAGTGAGCTAGAGCAGGAGGTGCTGGGAGGCGGGACTCCTGGGTCCTCTCCCACTCCCCCTCCCCCCCCCCCCCCCCCCAGATCAGTGGCCAATCTTTTGGAAAGGGCAGGGCACAAACATTGGCCTCAGAGGGTGTGGTCTGGGCAAAAGGGGCGGGGCCTGGAAGGGGGCAGGGCTCAGGGGCTGCCGGGAGCACGTGGAGCTCGGGGCTTCGAGGGCCTCAGGGGGCACGGGGGGCCGGCGGGGACAGAGGCAGGCAGAGGCGGGGGTCTGTACACGTCTTTATTGTTCCCCGAGGGCGACACACGCGGTTACAAAAAGGTCATTAAAAGAAGCAAGAAAAAACCACGAACAACGAGAACGAGCTGGGAGACTGGATCGCACACATGGCTACCCGGGCAGGGGGCAGGGTGGGAGGGCAGAGGCATGGGGGTAGGGTCCTCATGGGGGGGTCTGGGGGTCTCCCCTTACCAGCTCCAGCCACCCCCCCACCCCAGAGAGCCACTTGTACTGGAGGAACCCAGGTGTCTGGGCCCCCAACTCCCCCAGCACTGTACCCCAACCCCCCTCAGCCCCACTCCCCTCCCAGAGCTGGAGAGAAGCCAGGCATGCGGCCCCCTGCTCTCGCCCCCAGCCCCACTCCCTTCCCACAGCTGGGAAAGAACCCAAGCGTTTTGGCCCCCCGCCCCCTCCCGTGGCTCTTCCCCGCCGCCCCCTGGCCTGCCAGAGCTGCTGAGAACCCAGGCGTCCGGGTGCCCCCCCACCCTGATCTCACCCCCAGACCCCCGCCAGAGGGGAGGAGACGGGGGCAGGACATGGAGGGCGAGGGGGGAAAGGAGGTAGGTCACAAAAGAAGCGGAGCTAGGGCAGGAGAGGAGGGGCCAGGACAAAAGGGGGAGGGGCTGGATCAGGGAGGGAGGAGCCACAGGTAAAAGGGGTGGGGCTAGGGGGTCACAGGGTCAGCCCCCGGCAGCCGGGTAACGCATCACACAGGAGACACCAGCTGGGGACAGAAAACCACAGAGGTCCGGCGGGACCCACGCACACTCGCTCACACACTCGCCTTGCATGCCTGCCTCGCACACGCCTCGCACGGCCCCTCAGCCACAAGAAGAAGAAGCAGCTAAAATCCCCGTTTCTCAAGGACAAATAGTTAAAAATATACATTTTTCCTTTTTTTTTCCTTCTCCCCCACCCTTTTTCCCCCTCCCAGCCTCCTCGCACAACTGCCAGTGTGCAAAGCAGGGGGCGGAGCTCGGGGGGGACCCAGCTGTGCCCCCTGCCTGGTGACGTCACGGTAAGTGTTATTTTGTCATTTTTTTTCTTAATTCTTATTTTTTTAGCTTTTTTTTTTTTTTTGGCTTTTTTGAGGGGGGTTTTTGGTTTTTCGGCTTCTTGTTTTTTTATTTTTTTATATTATTTTATTTTTTTATTTTTATTTTTATTTTTTTTTAGTCTCTTATAAAAAGGTAGCAGGGTTGTGTGTGGTCAATGAAACATCTTTGGTTTGCTTGATCTGCCCTGTGCCCACCCTGGCCCCAGCCTGGGGGGCACCCCTGTGTCCTAGTCTCCCCCCACAGCCAGGGCCAGGGCTGCTCGGTTGTGTCCCAGGCTGGGGGGGGGTTGTGAGGGCAGTCTCCAAACCCCTTGGGTCTTGCACACGAAGCCCCGGGGTCAAGGGCATGGTGGGGGTGGCAGGGGTTTGGGCCCCCTCAATATAGATGGGTCTGGGGGTGTGGATAGGCAGAGGCCGGCATATGCGCGTTTTGTGTGTGTTCAGGGGACAGGGGGCAGATGACTGGGTCTCAGTGTGTATGGACAAAGGTGTGTGTGTGTGTGTGTGTCCCGGATGCCAGGGTTTATGTGCGAGTGCACACAGATGTATGTGCACATGTGTGTAGGTAGGTACAAGGATGTCCTGGACACCTGGGGGTGTGAGGCTGAGATAGGGGAAACTCAGACACCTTGGCTCTGTGCATGTGTGTGTGTATCCCAGAGGCCAGGGTTCATGTGTGTGCCCACACATGTATATGCACGTCTGTAGGTAGGTATGAGCATGTCCTGGACACCCAAGGGGCATGGGTGCTTGTGTGTGTTTTAGAGAGAGAGACAGAGAGACTCGGACACCTGGGCTCTGTGCATGTATGTGTGTCCCCCAGAGGCCAGGGTTCGTGTGTGTGCACACAGATATGTGTGCACATGTATGTAGGTATGTTCATGTGCATCCTGGATGCCTGAAGTGTGTGTGTGTGTGTGTGTGTGTGTATGAGTGAGAGACTTGGACACCTGGGTTGTGTGTATGTGTGTGTGTGTGCACGCGCATGAGAGAGAGGGAGAGAGACCCAGGTGCCCAAGTGCTGTGCACATGTTCATATGTGTGTGCCTGTCAGTATATGTGCACATGAATGTATGTGTATGTATGTGACCTGGATGCCTGGGTTGTGTGTGCGCGTGTGTTCCTGCATATAAACCAATATGGGTGTGCGTATTGGTATATGTACACATGAATATTTATGTGCGTGTGTGTGTGCATCCTGGACACCCGGGTTCATATGTGCAAATGTCCACGTGTGCGCATCTCACACACACCTGGATTCTCTGTGTGGGGCGGGGGGGCACCTGGGTTCCGTGTATGTGTGTGGAAGAACTGGGTTCCGTGTGTGTATGCATCCATGTGTGCACATGCCGGCCAAAGCAGCTGGGGCCAGATCCGGGAGGTGCTTGTTTTGGGCTCTCTGGGCCTGGCCCGGGCTCCGTCTGTCTCTGTCTGTCCAACTGTCCCACCTGCCTCCGCCCCCCCTCCACTGCCCCCACCCAGTGGGGCAGGGGCTAGGGCCCCCTTGACGCTGGAGCGGACGGGGTGAGTCTGCCCAGAGCGGGGGGTGGGGGGGGGGGAGTGGGAGGGCCCCTGCCCCATGACCTAATAGGCTGATGTGGTGTATAGACTTTGGTATCTCTTCTGCCCCTGACAACGGAAGAGGAAGTCCCGCCCTGCAGAGAACAGGAAGTCCTGCCCTGATGCAAAGAGGAGGTGTGCCTGGGAAAGAATGGGGAAGCCCTGCCTATATGCAGAGAGGACCCACAGAGAACAGGAAGTCCCACCCACCCTGCAGAGAACAGAACATCCCACCCTACCAAGGACAGGAAGTCCCACCATGCAGAGAACAGGACGTCCCACCCCTTCCCAGCAGAGCACACATACCCCTGTCACCCCAAGGAGGAAGGAAATTCTGTCCTGCCGCCACATGACAAAGACCCCCTTGCCCCAGTCAGCACACAGGAAGTCCCGCCCTCAGCCTTGTTGGAACAGGAAATCCCACCCTTTCATGCTCCCAAGAAGTCTGTGCCTCCCTTCCGGCTCCATCCTGGTCTCCCCAGCTTCATCTCTTTCCCCCCAGTCCAAGCTTGAGAGCCCCAGGGACACCATGAATGGCCACTGCTTGAGAGCCCTGGGGACACCATGAATGGCCACCGCAGACCGGGGCAGCCCATCTCCTTGCCAGCCAAGAGGAACCTAGAATGCTGGGAGGAAGCCAGAGCAGCCACCACCGAGGTGGCTGGTGCGGCCTCAGGTCCTGCCCCCCACACAACACCACCAGGAGACCTCATGGGCAGGTCAGGAGCACAACAATGTCCAGCCCCCGGGGCAGGGCAGCCAGCCCAGCCCAGACAGCCACCGGCAACGTAGAACACCAAGAGATGATCTGGGGACACCTAAAACGCTAAGGGTTGCCCTAAATCACCAAGGGCCACCCAAAAAGCCACAACATGATCTAGAACAGCAAGGGCCATCTAGAACGCTAAGGGGTGACCTGGGTCACCAAGGGCCATCTAGACTGCCAGAATGTGATCTAGAACACAGAGATGATCTAGAACACCACATGTCATCTGGACCCCACTCTGTGATCTAGAACACCAAGGGATATCAAGAAACTCGCTAAGTGATCTAAAACACTGTGGGCCATCTAGAAACCCACTATGTTATCTAGAACAGCGTGGGTCACTCCAGAACTGTAAGCAGTGACCTAAATCACCACAGTCCATCTAGAAAACCACAAAGTGATCTAGAATAGCAACAGCCATCTAGAATGCTAAAAGGTGATCCAGATCACCAAGAGCTATCTAGACCACCAAGAGATGATCTAGAATACCACAGGCCATCTAGAAACCTGCTATGTGATCTAGAACAGCAAAAGCTGTCTAGAAACACTGTGATCTAGAACGCCAAGGGCCATCTAGACGCTATGAGGTGACCCAGACCTCCAAGAGTCATCTAGAATGCCAGGAGGTGATCTAACACACCAAGAAATGCTCTAGAACATCACAGGCCTTCTAGAAAACCATGGGCCATCTAGAATTCTAAGGGGTGACCTGGAACATCAAGGGATAGCTAGAGCACCAGGAGATGATCCAGAACACCAAGGATCACCTAGAACACCAAGGACCACCTAGAGCACCACATGGTGACCTAGAACACCAGTATATGATCTAGCACACCAAGGGCCATCTAGAACTCTAAGAAGTGACCGGAACCCCAAGGGCCACCTAGAGTACCACAAGGTGATCTAGAGCACTGAGAGAACATCACAGAACCTCTAGAGCACCACAAGGAGATCTCTAACACCAAGGGCTACTGAGGATGCCATGAGGCAACTAGACCATTAAGAGATGCTTAGAACACCAAGGGGCAAGCTAGAACACTGAGTGCCACCTAGAATGCCATGAGGTGCCTAGGAAGCCAAGAGGCAACTTCAACTGCCACGGCAACCTTGAGAGCACCTTGAGGCTCCTAGAATACCAATGGCAACCTAGATCACCAAGGGCAACCCAGAGTATCTTGGGGCACCTAGAACACCAAAGACAACCTAGATTGCAAAGGGCAACCTAGAGCGCAGGTGGCAACTTAGAGCTCCTTGAGGCACCTAGATCACCAAGGGCAACCTAGAGCACCTTGAGGCACCTAGAACACCAATGGCACTCTAGGTCACCAAGAGCCACCTAGAACTCCACAAAGCACCTTGGACACAGAAGGGCGACCTAGAATTCCCCAGGTCCTGGAATGCTGCCCCAGCTGCTCTGGTGTGGGGCAGGGGGGAAGGGGAAGAAGGAGCAGGTCCCGCGAGGGCTAAAATCCATCGTCACATGGAAGAGAGAGCGAGCGCCGAGCAAGCCCGGGGCCGAGAGGTATTTCCGGAGGACGAGGTTTGGCACACGGCCAGCTCGGGGGGGGCAACTGCCCCTCTCTCTCTCTCCCTCACCGCCCCCACCACCCATCTCCACCCTGGACCCCCCCACCCCGCCCCCTTCTCTCCACTCGTCTTTGGTTGCAAGATTTTTTTTTTTAATTAAAAAAATAACGATCATTCATCATTAACGGCAATAATTAAGAAAAGAAGGAAGGGCCCAGGGTGGAGGGAAAGGGAAAGGACAAGGAGACGCAGCTCCCTGTTGCCCCCCCAACCCCCAGGGCTAATGAATAAATTAATGAGGCCAGCAAGGCCCCCCGGAAGGAACATAAAACACAGAGGTCATAAACTGGGGGGGGTCACCTTTGGCTGAGTCTGGGGAGGGCCGGGGGGAGACACCCCCTCTCATCCCCCCCCCCGACCCAGAAGGGGCCTGGGGAGGACTAACAAACCCAAAACACCATCAAACAAGGGGCCCAAGGGGGGGCAGGGACCCAGGGGGACTTGGGCAGGGGGGTGTAGGGCCCCCCCCGGAGCTGGCACACACCCTAATAAAAGCATTTCTATTTGGTTTATCTTTATATGAGGTATATGGCAAGCTATCTCCTTGAGCAGTGGGGGGGGGCCGGCTTGGCCTCCCCTCCCCCCCCGCACCCCTCCGGACCCCTGGCGGGGCCCTGGCATGGGGCAAAATATTTGGTTTTGCAGTTTAAAGCTCTCAGTTTTATTTCTTTACACAGATCCCGGGTGCCCCGGGCCGGGAGGGGGGAGGGTTGGTGGGGGCCCACAGCTGTGGGAGAGAACCCAGGCATCCAGGCTCCCAGACCCCCACCGTGCCCCATACCTGGAGATAGGGTCATTTTTGGTCTAGAATCTTTTTTTTGTTTTTTTTTTTTTGTTTTGGTTTTCTGGGGGATGGGTTCTTTTTTTATTTTTTTTTCATTTTTAAACTTTTTTTGGTCTTTTTTGCCCCTTTTTATCATCCCCTTTTTTTGTCTCAAAGACTTTTTGCCCCCCCCCCCTTTTTATACAGTAAGAAGCAAGAAGCCGCGGGGCACGCGGTCCAGCTAGAAACACCCCTCCACACTCCCCCATTATCCCCACACCCCCTCCCCCCACCCCGAAAACAACCCCGAAACCGGAAAGGAAAAGCCAGTCGCTCCGAGAAATACATTCAAAGGAGGGAACGTGGCCTGTGCTCCCCCTGGCCCCTGTTTTGGGGCCAAAAAGGGCAGTTTAGGGGCCCATGGTGGGAGGAGTGTTAGAAAAGGGTCCAGGAGAGGTCAAGCTCAACGCCCCCCCTCCCCCCACCCATGGCACCTCATGGCTGGACTTTGGTCAGCCACGGGGAGGAGAGATGAGGGTGGGGCATGAGTCCGGGGTCTCCAAGCGCCGGGAAGGGGGTTTAAAGCTCTGAGGTCAGGGGAGGAGGGGCCCGGACGCCTGGGTCCATCAGCCCCTGCACCCCACCCCCGGCGTGGGGTCCATTTGGTTTCCAGTGGAGGTGGCAGTGGTCTCGGCCCCTCCATGAGGTATATTTGGCAAGACAGAGAAAGCGCGGGCGCCGCGACGCCCCCCCCAGCGCCCAGCCTCTGGCTCCCATGGTCCTTTGTTCCTTATTCTTGGGGGTCTTTTTGGTTTGAGGGTCCCCCCGGTTCCGGGGGGGGGGGCACAGAGGGGCCTGGAGCTGGAGCCCAGAGCCTGGAGGAGGAGGTTGGCCCCTGGCTGCATGCGGGGGGGGAGAGGGGAGTCAAAAAGAGCTCCTAAATCCTCTCCCCGGCCCTTGCACAGTGCATGGATCGAACCCCCCACCCCGTGCTAACTCAGACTAGATCGCCTCCCTCCGGCAGGATCAGGGCCATGGAGCTAGGCGGAGAAGTCTGTACAAAACCTTTGGGTGCAGCTGTGGGGGGGAGGGGGGGAAGGTGGTGCCTAAGCTTGACCCTTGACCCCTGACCCTGACCTTCCGGGAGGGGCTCTGGGCACTGTCATCAGCTCAGGGCTCCAGGTTGGGGGCTCTGGTCCCTACCACAGGCTTGGGGCTCCATGTCGACTCCGTGTTGGGGGGTTGGGACCCCATGTTGGCTTCGCGTCGGGGGTCCCGGTCCCTACCACAGGCTCAGGGCCCCATGTCAGCTCCTTGTCGGCTCCATGTCCCTCCTTTGGGTCTGGTTTGTTTGTTTTTTTTGTCTTTTTGTTTCTTTTTGGTTGCGTGTTTCTTTTTGGTCGGTGTCTGGGCGTCCACGTGTCCGTCTGGGGCGCCCCACCCCCCAGCCGCTCACTCCATGGGGGCATCTGGGTCAGGGTCATGGCCGGCGTCGCAGGACGAGCAGGACGAGGAGGAGGAAGAGGAGGACGAGGAGGAGGACGAGGAGGAGGACGGGCGCCCGGGGGACTTGCCCAGCAGGCCAGGGGGGCCAGGAGGTGCCGGCACCAGCCCCACACCGCCCGGCGGCGGGGCCAGCAGCGGCAGCCCCGCGTGGTTCAGGAACAGGGGGGCTGGCCCCAGGGCCGAGCTGCCCCCCGCGCCCCCTGCCGCGCCCAGCACCAGCGTCCCGCCCCCCTCCAGGCCGCTAAGCGACAGGCTTCCACCAGTGGCCAAGGCTGGAGAGGAGAAAGTGGGGGGAGAGGGGTGAGAGGGAGCCAGGATCGGGCTCTGATTGGGGCCCCCCTACGCCCTGCTGGCCCCCCCAAGCCCCTTCTCCCACTCTCTATGGGGTACCCCAGGATCAGGCCCAGATTGGGGCCCCTGCTGATACCCCAGGATTGGGCCTGGATTGAGGCCCCCCCCTCCATCCATCCTCTACCCTCTATAGGGTACCCCAGGATCAGGCCCGGATCAGGGCCCCTCTACACCCTGCTTATACTTCAGGATCAGGCCCAGATTCAATGCCCCCCCCAGTCCATCCTCCACCCCTATGGGGTACCCCAGGATCAGGCTGGGATTGGGGCCCCCCTACCTCCTGCTTGTACCCCAGAATCAAGCCAAAATCAGGCCGCCCCCCCCAGCCCACCCTGTACCTACTAAGAACATCCCAGGACTGGGGCCAGATTAGGGCCCACCTCCTGCAGGTACCTGAGAATCAGGCCCAGATCAGGACCATACTCCCCTCTGCCAGTACTCTGGGATCAAGCCCAGATCGGAGCCCTTCTACCCCCCACAGGTACCCCCGGATCAGGCCCAGATTGGGGCTCCTCTACCCCTGCAGGTACTCCAGAATCGGGCCCAGATTGGGGCCCCTCTACCCCACTGTCAATACCCCAGGATCAGGGCCCCCCTACCCCTGCCGATACCCCAGGACTGGGCCCAGATCAGGGCCCCCCATGCACGACATAGAACAGACATATGGGGGAGTAAGCGTGCAATGAGTGTGTGATGAACGCTGGTGACAGACGTGTCACATGAGGCCACAGATGCGATGGGGGGGCCCAGACAGGGATGAACGGGGGCGTCTGGGGGGCATTGGCCAGCCGGGCCCTCACACACTCAAGAGCCCCTTGCACACTTGCTTGTTCGCATGTCTCCTCATGCCCACATGCATTTCCTTCAGCACCCGCAGGTGTGCGCTCCCCACACACACACACCCACTCATGCTTTCTCACCAGTTCGCTCATGCTCCCCCGGCCTCACTCTCGCTACCTGGCATGCAAGCTCAGTCACATGCTGACCTGCTCTCCCTTGCATGTGTGCTCACTTTCCTGCATGGGTGCTCACACTTCCTGGCATGCAAACTCCCACTTCCTTGTACGTTTGCTCACACTTGCTTACACTTCCTTGCACACTTCCACTTCTTCGTACACTCATTCACACCTCCCTATCGGCTTGCTCACTTCCTTGCACATTTATTCACACTTCCTCACATACTAAACTTCCTTACACTCTTGCTCACACTTCCTGACATGCTCACTCATACTTCCTGGCACACTTGTTCACACTTCCCCAAAGATTTGCTCACTTCCTAGCACACTTGTTCACTTGCTTCCCCCAAAGCATGTTTGTTCATGCCTCCCCTCACACTTGCTCACATTTCCTCACACACTTACTATCCCCACCTGCTTGCTCACACTTCCCCAGATTTGCTCACTTTCTTGCATACCTGTTCCATTCCTCACATACTCGCTCAACTTCCCAGCATGCTCACTCCCACTTCCCCATAGACTTGCTCACTTCCTTGCATGTTTGCTCCCACTTCCCTGCACACATACTCACGCTTACTTTCACACTCATTCATGCTTCTGCTCCCACTTCCTTGCACACTCACGCTTCCTCTTTCTTGCTCCCTGTCCTGTGCATGCTCACTTGTGCTTCCCCACACACTCCCATTTCCCCATAGGCTTGCTCACTTCTTGCACACCTGTCCACTTCCTTGCAAGCTCACTCTCACTTCTCCACATGCATGCTCTTGCTTACTTGCACATTCATTCATGCATCTGCTCACACTTCTTCGCACGCTCGCTTATGCTTCCCCACACAATCACTCCCCATCCCCACACACTTGCTCCCCGTGCAAGGCCAGGCCAGAGGGGTGGCAGTGATGAGCCCGTGCACACGCACCTTGGATGGTGGCCAGTGGGTTGGTGGCCATGAGGGCCGGGTTTAACCCCGTGTTGACCCCCAGCACCGAGCTTCTGCAAGTGAAACCAGATGCGGCTCATTAACCCCCCTAACAACGCGCCCCCCCCTCCCCTCATCCCACCCCCCCAGCCTCCCCGATACTTACCCCGAGCCAGGGGTCAGGCCTGACAAGCCAAGGGCCGAGTGGCTGCCGCTGCCCTGGGGGCTGGGGGTTGTGCTGTTGCTGGGGGGCGGCGGGGGAGGGCTGAGGGCTGGGGCCCCCCCGCCTGCACCCGGCCGGCCTGGGGGCAGTGCCGCCGACAAGGTAGTCACTGTAGGGGGTGGGGGCATGTCAATGCGTAGGGCTTATATAAACACACGACCCCCTTGCCTCGATGGGGTAGGACCTACATAAACACACACACTCCCCTTAGCCCAAATGTGGTAGGACCTACATAAACATGCCCCCCGCCCTTCTCCAGGGCTGGGTGCCCTTTCTGTAGGTCCTACATAAACAGAGTGACCCCCGTCACGTTGGGGGAGAACCTACGTAAACAGAGCGCACCCCCTGTGAGCCCCCCCGTAAACCCTACGTGAACAGACCTGTTGTGCTCAGGCTGGAGGACGCCTGGGAGAGCGGGAGGCTCACGCCGGGGCCAGGGCTGGTCACCTGCAGACACGGGCGTGAGCGCATGGGGTGGAGGGGGGGCCAGGGCAGGTGTCATGGGATGGAGGTGGGGGGAGAATGTACCATGTGGGGTAAGTGGGGGGGTATGGGGGAATGTACCATGTGGGGGTTATAAGGGATGTATTGTGGGGGCTGTAGATGAGGGGATTATAGGGGATATACCATATGGATGGAGAGTAGGTGGGGGGATTATAGGCAATGTGCCATGTAAATGTGGGGATTATAGGGACGGTACCATGTAGGGGGTTGTATTTGGGGGGGTTATAAATGGTGTACCATGCCAGCAGGATAGGAAGGTAGATTTACCATGTGATGAGGGTTTATAGGGGATGTACCAAGTTGGGGGTGTAGGTGGGTTGGGTTTATAAGGGATGTACCATGTGGGGGGGTGTAGGTGGGGGACATTAGAAGGGATGTACCATATGGGGGATGTAGGTGGGGGGTTTATGGGACATACCACATGGGACCTGCAGGCAGGGGGCGTTATAGGGCACCTACCATGTGAGGGTGTAGGTGCGGGGTTATAAGGGACGTACCACATGGGTGCTGCAGGCGGGGCTGGGGGCGGGGGTTCAGAGGCACATACCATGTGGGGGCTGTAGGTGGGGGGCTTGCCCTGGGCGGGCAGCATGGGGCTGCTGCTGCAGGGGTTGATGCGCTTCTCCTTCTGGCGCCGGTTGCAGAACCAGACGCGGATCACCTCCTTCTCCATGTTCAGCTGCTCTGCGATCAGCAGAATCTCCTCTGAGGTAGGCTTCTGGTTCTGGGGGGCCATGGCACGGGGTCACCAGGGCACTGCTGTGGGGGGGGAGGGGGCTCCCAGGGTTCCCCAGGAAAGGATCATGGCCCCAGCAGGGAGGCATCCTGAAGGGGGGTCGGGTAGGGGATGTGGGGGGTCACGGGAGTCATAGAGGGGTTGCAGGGATCACAGGAAAGTCATGGGAATCACAGAAGGGTCACAGAGGGGTTGTGGGAGGGTCAAAGGGCGGCCCTGGGTGGGTTATGGGGGTCATGGAAGGTCACAGGGGATCGAGGATGGTTTGCAGGGGATCATGGAGGGGTCACTGGAGTATCAAAGGGGACCACGCAGGGTCGTAGGAGGTCATGGGAGGGTTGGGGGATCACAGAGGAGGTGACAGGGGTGTCATGGGGGGGGTCACAGGAGGGTGGTGTGAGGTCCCAGGGGTCTGGGAGGGGTCACAGAAGGATTCACAGAGGGGATCACAGCATGAATGCTGCATGCCCCCAGTGGATGAGTGGGCACGGCAAGCTCCCATGGGCGGTGGTGGCACTGTCCACAATGGGAGTGTGGTGATGGCACGTGAGGAGCTCCCGCTGGCAACGCTGTTGGCTGCGGGACAGGGGGCGTGGCGAGCACCAACCAGTGGTTGGCGACCACCAGCAGACACCACTGGTGGTGTTGGCAATGGGTGGGGGTGGCAAGCAGCAACTGTCTGCAGGCACTGCCGAGAATGCCAGAGGCGCTTTTTCACAGGGGGTGAACTACCACACTCAGGGGGTGCACTGCACCCGTGTGCACCCCCTACACATCACCAATGGTTCACAGGAGTGTGATAGATGATCTCAGGGGGAAATGGGGGTGTCATCGGGGGTCACAGAGAAGAGCATGGGACTGTCAGAGGGGGTCACAGGGGTGTCATGGGGGGGTCCAACAGGGTCAGAGGGGGTCATGGGGGGGTTGTGGGAGGTCCCAGGGGTTTTGGACGGGTCCTAGGGGTTACAGAGGGGTTCATAAGAGTGTGATAGATGATCACAGGACTGTCATAGGGGGTCATGGGGATGTCATGGGGTGTCTCACAGGGTTGGGAGGGTCACAGGAGGTCCCAGGGGTCCTGGAGGGGTTGTGAGGGGTCATAGAGGGGGCATGGGACTGTCATAGGAGGGTCACACAGGTTCAGAGGGGGCACAGGAGGTCCTAAAGATCCTAGAGGGGTCATGGGGGTCACAGCAGGGACCGTGGGACTGTCATAGGAGTGTCACACAGGGTTAGGAGTGTCACAGAAGATCCCAGGGGTCCTGAAGGGGGGTCACAAAGGGGGTCATGGGACTGTCATGGGGGGGTGACACAGGGTGGGGGGGGCACAGGAGGCTCCAAGGGTCCTGGAGGGGTTGTGGGATGGTCATTGGGGGGGGGGTCACGCAGGGTCATGGGTGCCCGGGCCGGGTCTCACCGCGAGAAAGCTCTTCTCCAGGGCGAAGCGCACATTGGTCTCGATGCTGGTCCTCTTTTTGCGGCGGCGCCCAGGCAGCCCGTCGAAGCCCAGGCTGGGGCTGCTCAGGGCGTTGGGGCTGGGCAGTGTTGCATCCACTGACATGGTCTCTACGGGGAAGGAGGCACCATCAGCCCCGGCCCTGGGACCGCCCAGGTCCCCAGGCCCCCCCTCCCCACCCTGGTGCTCACCAGCGTCATTGAGCCACTTCTCGAGCAGGGGCTTGAGCTTGCACATGTTCTTGAAGCTGAGGTTGAGGGCCTCAAAGCGCGAGATCGTTGTCTGGCTGAAGTCGTTGCCATACAGCTTGCCCATGGCCAGCCCCACGTCACCCTGCAGGAGGTGCCGTCAGCCCCACAGGACCCAGGCAACTGGGGGCCTTACCCATCCCCACTCTGGCCCATCGGACCCAGAGCGGAACCCAGGCAGCTGGGCTCCCAGGCCCCCTGTCCTCACCCCCTAGACCCCCAGTGCCCAGAGAACTCAGGCATCTAGGCTCCCCCCACCCCCTGCTCTCAGCCCCTAGACCCCCAATGTCCAGAGAACCCAGGCATCTGGGCTCCGGCCCTACCTATCCTCACCCCCTAGTCTCCCACTGCCCAGAGAACCCAGGTGTCCAGGCCCCGCACCTGGGTGAAGCCCAGCTTGATGCGGCGCTGCTTGAAGGTGCGGGCGAACTGCTCCAGCTCCTCCAGGTCACTGGGCTCCTCAGGGTGCGACGGGGGCTCCAGGCATTTTGTGGGGGGGGCGTGGGCCAGCTGGGGCTCGGGCAGGCCCGGCCGCGGCGCTGGCTGGGAAGGCGTGGGGGTCACTGGGGGCGGCTACCCACCCCCCCCCCAGCCCCTCCCGGACCCCCTGCCCTGACCTGTCAGGCTCAGGTGGAACCCAGGCGTCCGGGACCCCTGTTGGGGCAGGCGTGCCCCCCCCAGCCCCGCTCACCTGTGCGGGCAGCCCTGGACGGGGCTGGCTGGGCAGCAGGGCCCCGGGGCTTTGCTGAGGTAGCTGAAAGAGATTTGGTGTCGGAAGCAGCCCTGGGGGAAAAATGAGTCGTCAGTGCCCGGCATGCCCCCTGCCAGGCAGCTGGCTCTGGGGTGGGCATCGGGGCAGGTATCACAGGCCTGGGAAGCGGCTGGCTCTGGGTGGGTGTCAGGGCAGGTATCACAGGCATGGGATGTGGCTGGCTCTGGGGGGGCATTGGGGTCCAGCAGGGTCCCCCCCTCACCTTGCTGTCCTTGCTGGGCCTGTGGCAGCAGGAACTGGGCGGGCGGCTGGAGGTGGTGCCCAGGCACGAGCACGAGTTGCTGGAGCTGCAGCAGTTGCTGGATATCCTGCAGGGGCAGAGGGTAGCGGGTGTGTGTGTGGGGGTGGGGGTCAGCGCAGTGCTAAGGCCCTGGGCACACTGCAGAGCCCCTGACGCAGTGCGGGAAGAAGCAGCGTGAGGCTCCCCATGCAGTGTAGTGCGGTGCCAGCCCCCACCTGGTGTAGTGAGATGCAGTGCAGGGTCCCGCCAGTGCAGTGACATACAGTGAGAAGTGAGGTAGGGCTGGGGGTGTGCACGCCGTGAGCTGGCTGGGCCTGGCAGGGGCAGCAGAATGGGACACGCTGTACTGCAATGCCAGGGGGTGCGGTGAGGGGGTACAACGAAGTTGGCCATCAACTGCACAGGTTGGGGGAGGGCCACACGACACGGTGGGTTGACATGCAGGCCCATGGGGTGGGGGGGAGATACACTGCAATGCAGTGCAGAGCAATGGATGCAGTGAGGTGGCGGTCCAGTCTGTGCAGTGTTCTGGATGGTGGGGGGCACGAGGGGGAAGTGGGGTGGCATGCTGTGTGATGTCAAGCAATTCGGTGTGATGCCGCGCAATATGGTGTGATGCCATGTGATGCCGTGCAATGCAGTGCGATGCCATGCAATTCTGTGCGACACAGCACGGCGGGGGCCTTACCTGTGCGGTGAGCTGGATAGGCTGGGAAAGGGCAAGGGAGGGTGCTGGGGGGGCAGGGGGGCCGGGGCCAGGGCCGGGGCCAGGGGGGGCATCGGGGCCGGGGGCGGCGGCAGCGGCGGCGCTGGCGGCAGCTGCCAAAAGCTGGGCCTGGGCCTGCTGCAGGAGGAGCTGCTGCTGTGCCGGCATCAGCGCCGTCAGCTGGAGGGGCAAGGGGGGTGTTAGTGCCGAAAGCCACCCTCCAGCCAGCGGCAAAGCCCCCCCACCCCTTCCCGGTTAGTGCAGCAGCAGTGGAGCCACCCCACCCCACCAGGGCCACGACCCTTGACCCCCACCTTCCCCCAAGGCAGGGGGCACTTACTCCTGCCAGCTGGCTGCCAGCCAGCATGAGCTGAGCCTGGGGCAGGTGGGGGGGAGGCGGGGGTGCTGGGGCGGGGGCTGGGGCTGGAGCTGGCGGCATTTCGGGGGCATCCTCTGCCTTGACCTGAGGAGAGAAGTGGAGTCAGAGCCAGGGGGGTGGGGGGTCACCCCCACCTCCCTGGGTTAGGATCATGGCCCCAGCAGGGTGCATGTGGCAGGGAGGTGGCCTGGGAGATCCTTCAGGGGGGTCATTGAGAGGTAATGGGGGGTCGCAGGAGTCCTGGGGGATTGCAGAGGGGGTCACAGCAGTCACTGAAGGGTTGCAGGGCGTGGAGGAGGTTGCAGGGGTCGTAGAGGGGCTGTGAGGGGGTCACAGAAGGATCATGGAAGGGTTTTGGGGGGTGAAGGGTCAGAAATGCCCCCCTTCCAGTGCTGAGGGATGGGGGGCAGGTCTCAAATGCCTTTTGGTGGGGGGCAGGATGAGGCGGAGCAGGGGGAGGGGAGGGCAGGGCCCCCGCCCCGTCGTTTTCTCGCTCCCGCCCGCGGCACTTCCTGTTTTCGCCGCGTCCCCAGGGCCGGGACTTCCCCCTGCACCCCCTGAGTCAGCGCCGAAAACAGGAACGGGGGGGACCCCCCCAGGGGACTGGCGGGAGCAGGGCTGGGCTACGTATCCCCTGCTGGACTCCTGGGGCAGGGCAGGGCTGGACTGTGCATCCCTGGGTGGGCACACAGCCAAGAGGCGGAGGGGTGGGGGTCAGCACTGGGTGCAGGGTCCAGCCAGGGTAGGGAGATTACAAGGAGGGCGGGGGGGGGGCGGACTGGGGATAATGGGTGGTGTCCAGATGGGCATGGGGGAGGTCCTACCTTGGTGCCGGGGCCACTGAAGGGCAGGGGCTTGTTCTGCTGGGCCTGAGAGAGACAACGGGGGGGACGACACCTGAATCAGCAGGAGATGCTCCCTCCCCAACCTTCCCCCACTGGACCCCCCCCCCATACCTGGTGGTTTGTGTCGGGGCCATTCCGTTCAGGGTCTGGAACAAGAGAGACGATGAACCCTCAGACCCCCCCAACCCCCAGATACCCTCCTGGCACCAAGTACCCCCCAGACCCCCTCCTGGCATTGTGTACCCCCCCTTGACAACCCCCAGATACCCTCCTGGCAGTGAGTGCCCCACCCCAGATCCCTCCCCCCCCCCGAACCCCCCAGGTACCCGTGTGCTCGCCAGGCAGGTCCAGTCGCGACTTCTCCAGTTCCAGGGGCTTAGACATTCTTATTTCTATGCAGGGGAGAGATGTGCAGAGGTGAACCCAGGCATACGGGTGCCTGCTCTCCCCCCACACCACACCCCCCACCGGTGCCCAGAGAACCCAGGTGTCCAAGTCCCCTGTTCTCCCTCCCCATCCCCCCCCAGTACCCAGGGAACCCAGGGGTCTGGGCTCCCAGCGCCCCCCCTTCTCCCCCCTCAGGCCCCAATGAACCCAGGTGTCCAGGCTCCCAGCCCCCAGCCCCCTCCCAGAACTAGAGAGAACTCCAGGGTCCGGGCACCTGTTGTCACCCCCACCAGCCCCTCCCACACTCCCCCACCACCCTCAGCGGTGGGAGAGAAAAGCCAGGCCTCTGGCCTCCCAGACCCCACTCCCCCCAGACCCCGCTCCAGAGCCAGGAGAGAACCCAGGCACCCAGGCAATGGTGGCGGGGGAGAGAACCCAGGTGTCCGGGCTCCCAGCACCCCCTGCAGTCACCCCCTGGCCCTCGCCCAGAGCTGAAGAGAACCCAGGCATCTGGGCTCCCAGCCCCCTGCTCATGCCCTGAGAACCCAGGTGTCCGGGCTTCCGATAGGCCCCCTACTCTCACCCCCTAGCCCTCCCTGCCCCGCTGCACAGAACCCAGACGTCCGGGCTCCCAGCCACCCCCAGCCAGGCCCTACCCACCCCCGTCCTGCCCCCAGAGCCAGCGCCGCCTGGTTTGGGCCCTGCGGGGCCGAGGCGCCGACTGGGCCCAGCCTCATTTGCATGGAGCTCTGAGTCACCCCGAAAGCTGGGGGCGGGGGGGGGGGTCCCGGAGACAGGGGCATGGAGCCCTTTGCACAAGTGGGGACGTGCAAGGGGCGTGCAAGCTGCTAGGTGTGTGCAGGAAGGGTGCACCTGGCTTTGCCCAGCTGTGGGAGATGAGCTGTGTGCAAACGTGTGTGTGTGCACACTGGATCCTTTGTGTGTGTGTGTGTGCATGTGTGCACACGTGTCTGTGGGTCCTGGTGTGCCTGGGTCCATGGGTGTGTGCATGCATCCGTGTGTGTGTGCATGCATGTGTGTGCCCCTGCCTGTCCCTGTCCACACAAGCCTACGGCTGTGGGTGCATGTGTGTTTGGGTGCGTGTGCCTGGGGGTATCTGTATGGCCCAATGTGTGTGGACAAGTGTGTGTCTGTGTGTCCATGGACTTGTGTGCATCTGTGTCTGTGGGCATGTGTCTGTCTGAGTTTCTATGTCCATGTGTGTCTGTCTGTGTTCATGTGCCCGTGTGTCAGTACCTACGTATGTGTGCATGTGTGTCTGCATGTCCTTGTCATGTGTGTCTATGTCCATGCGTGTGTCCCTGCATGCGTGTCTGTGTATCCGTGTCCATGTGTCTGCCTGTGTGCATGTGTGTGTCTGTGTGTGTCCGTGTCTGTGTGTGTCTGTCTGCCTGTGTGTCTGTGGGTGTTGGGATGCGTGTCCGCTTGTGCCCCTGCCTAGGCATGCGCGTGTCCTGTGTCCACGGGTGTCGGGGGCGGGGCCCGGGCCCAGGCCGGAGTGCCAGAGCCGCCCCCCCGCCCCCCCTACACACTTTCACTTCCCCAACCCGCTTCCCCTTTGAGTTTCTCCAGGTTAAAAACAGCCACGAGTTACCGACACTGGCCCCAAAATAGCAGCTTGCAGTACCCCCGATCCCCTGGGCTCCCCCAGACCCACCCAAGCCCTCCCAGACAACCCAAGACCTGCCCCAGGACCTCCCAGGCCTGCCCAAACCCCTGTGGGCCCTCCTGGACCCCCCCCCCCAACCTTCCCCCAGACTCCATGGGTCCTCCCTGACCACCACCTAAAGCTCCTCCCAGACCCCCCTGGGGCCTCTCAGACTCCCCCAACCTCCCCCCAGACCCGTTTGGGCTCTCTCAACCCACCCCCAGACCCTCATGGGCCCTCCCCCCCAGATCTCCTCCAAGACCCCCATGGGCCCTCCTGGACTTCCCAGATCCTCTCAGACCCCCCCCCCCCAACTCCTGTGCACCCTCCCAGATTTCCCTGGCTCCCCTGGGACCTCCAAGACCCCCCCAATCCCTCCCAAACCTTTTCCAAGACTCCCCTAGGCCCTTCTGGACCCTCTCCAGGTCCCCCCACCAGACTCCCAGCCTGTCCCAACCACCTTAGTCCCCCCCCAGGTCCTGGCACCCCCCTCTCCACCCTGCCCTGCTGAGGTAGAAGTAGCCCAGGCACCCTCACAGCCCATGGCATCCCCTGCTGGGCCAGCCCCCCCCCCCCAGCTCCTGGGGATGCTACAGATGGGGACCCCGCCCCCTCGGCCCCGGTACCTGCAGGCCACATGCCGGGGTTCACCATGACGGGCCCTGGTGTAGGGCCAGGGGAGGGGCTGGGGGGTGGGGGGAGTTCCCAGCCCCCATCCCCCCCAAAGCCGGGAGCAGGAAGCAGCTGGGAGGAAGCAGGGGGTGGAGACACACGCGTGTGCGAGTGGCGCACGCGCAAGCTGGTGCGCACAAGAGGTGTGTTCATGGAGGCAAGCGGGACATGCAAAGTGCCAGTACCCCCCCACACACAGGTGCACACATGTGTGCACCTGGGGCTGGGCTGGTACATCCGTGAAGGTGAACACATATGCACACACACGTGTGGCCCTGCGAGCACACGTGAGTGTTGGAGAATGGGCCTGGGGCACACACAAGAGGGCCAGGACTCAGTCTTGTGCACACACATGGGAGTGTGTGTCACAAGTCCGCTTGACTTGCACACGAGTGTGTCCTCCTTGCACACATGCCAGGATGGGATGCACATGGAGGTCCTGGGCCAGGGCCTGATCTGCCCTCTGTGCCCACCAGGGGGCAGCACAGGCCTTCAATGGCTTCACACCCACACTGTATGCTTGGGACAGACACACAACAGGGTACGGCCACAAAACATAACCGCACAACACGACACAACTGCACAACATGGCATGGCCACACAACACTGCACAACATGGCACAGCTGCACAACATGACAAAACTGCACAACATGGCATGGCCACACAACACAGCATGACTACACGACACGACAAAACTGCACAATATGGTGTGGCTGCACAGCATGACACAACCACAGAACCGCACAGCTGCACAACATGGATCAGCTATGTGACACGGCACAGCCTCACAACACCAAAGAGCTGTACAATACAGCACAGCCGCATGGCACAGAATAACCACACAACATGACACAACTGCACAATGTGGAAGAGCAATGCAACACAACATGGCACAGCCGCACAACACCGAAGAGCTGTACAATACAGCACAGCCCTGCAACATGGCACAGCCATACAACGTGACAACTGCACAACTTGACTGTACAACATAACACAACCAGCAAACCTGCTCAGTGACACAGCTGCACAACATAGAAGAGCGGTACAACATGGCCCAGCAGCACAACACAACACGATGCAGCCGTGACATTGTTGCATGATGTGACCCAGCTGCCTAGCTCCGCTCAACGCAGCACAGCCAGAGGGCCCAGAAGAGCCACCTGTCACTGCACAACCGCCCAGCACAATACAACCACACACAACTGCAGGCAGAAGATGGCATGAGCACGAGAGGGGACAGGGCCTGAGTGTGCACGAAGCCATTCCCCAGGGCACGCAACCTCACACACGTGTGTGTGCACATGCACACACTCAGACAGGTGGGTGGCAGGGTCTGGGAACCGGGGGGGCAGGGAGGGAGAGGGTTGTGCGCTTGGCTAGTCAGTCCCACTGCTGCCTTCACACACACACCCTGCTTTTGCACATGTTTGTACACTCACTGCCCCCCGCAATGTCAGGACAATGCTGTGCACTGAGGGGGTCTGTAATGAGGCTGTGTTGTACATGAATTGGAGAGAAGGGGTGGGGGTGTAGCACATGCGTGTGCATAAGTCAGTCCATGTGCATGCGTGGTTGAGTGTACACCTGGTGTTGGGTGCATGTGTGTGTATGTTCTGAACACCTACCTGGGTTGTGTGCATGTGTGTGTATGTGTGTACTGCACCTATGTATGACTTTGACCTGAGTGTGTGAGCCCATGTTTGTGCTCTGTCCCCATGGCCCTGCATCCATGACATGCAAGTCTGGGTGTGTCGTATCAGGGTGCGGATGTGCCCATGGCAGCTCCTGTGTGTGCAGTGCAGGTGTGTCAGCCTGGGGATGGAAGCACAAGCTCTGTGTGTGGTCACACATGTATCAGGACTGGGGGATGTGAGTGTGTGTGCATGTGCGCATGTGTCCCAGATGCCTGGGCTCCTTGTGTGTGTGTGTATGTGTGCATCAGACAACTGGGTTCTGAGTATGTGTATACGTGTCCCGGACACCTGGGTTCTGTGTGTGTGTGTGTGTGTGTGTGTGTGTGTGTCCCGAATGCCTGGGTTCTGTTGGGGGGAGGTGTATGTGCGCGTCCTAGACACCTGGGGGTGAGTTTGTGTGTGTGCATGGGTGCATGTACCAGACACCTGGGGGTTCTGTGTGTGTGCACGTGTGTGTGGGTGTGCATCCTCATGCATGTTGTGTGTGTGGGGGGAGCAGCTCCAGATGGATGGTGGGGACATAGACCATGCCACTCTGCAGGGAACCAACCCCCACACAACACACCCCAAATTCATGTACACGGAGGGAACCCAGGTGTCCAGGCTGCCCCACCAGTATTTGAGTGATCGGTGGAGCTGTCCATCACCCACACCATCTCCACCTGCCTGCTGGGGCCTATGCTGCCCTGGGGTGGGGGGCAGAGGTCACGGTGTGAAACCCCTGCCCCTAGGGCACAGTGGTGGCTGAGGCCTGGCCTACTCGTGTCACCCGCCAGTGCCCGGACAACAGGGTCCCAGCCATGAAAGCCCCCTCTAGGCTTCATTAAGAGACCTACCCCTGTTTCACCTCCCTGGCTCACACGAGAGCACCTGGCCACCTTCATGTGACACGAGGCCCAGCACGTGCTCATGCCCCCCTCCCCCGCAACACATCCTCGTGCGACACGCATGTCCACAGACAGACAGATGTGGGGGTGGGGTCTAGGCCCCGGAGGGGGATGAATGTATTGGGGGGGGCCAAGGCAGAGGTAAGGGGGTTATGCTGGACTCAGGGATGGGCGGGGGAGGGGGTTGCAGACCCCCAGTGGTGGGGGGTGGCCACGGCGCTGGAACAAAGGGCTGGGGCTCGGCCAATGGCAGCGCCCAGCGCCACTGACCTTTACGGTTGTGATTTCAGGGGCGGGGGAGGGGGGCTCCGCACACGGGCACATGGGGGAGGGGGCTGGGACACCCCCGAGCCCCCCACTGTAGGGGGGAGTGGGCCGTGACCCTCCTGCTCCAGCACTGCCAAACTCCTGGGGCAATGGGGGACTCTTGCACACGCGTGTGAAATGCACACATACAACGCCCCTGGTAGGTACAGCCTCGCACGGGCGCTCCCTCGTGCGAGGGACGTGGCATGAGGGGCAGGGGAGGTGGGACTTGCACGACGGCACCCCCCCCCCGCTGTGTGTGCGTGTGTGTGCACTGCCAGGCCTGGGCCCCCCTGATGTAGCCCCCCCAGCACCCGCTGCCCACCCAGGGCTGGAGGGGAGCCAGGCGTCCGGTCCCCCAGCCCCCTGCTCTCACCCCCCAGCTCCCCCTCCAGGCGCCCCGGCCCCCAACCCCCTCCCAGGGAGGCCAGGCGTCCGGGCCCCCCGAGCCGGACCCCCACCCCCCAGCTGGCAGCCCCGTCCCCTCCCCTCTCCCGGCCCGGCTCCCCCCCCGCCCGTATCGACCGCAGGAGCCGGCGCCGCGGTTCGATCGGGCGGTGACAGTCCGGATCAATACCGGCGTGAATAAAAGTCCCGGCTGCGCCGAGACCGCCCAGCTCCGGGCTCCGGCTCCGGCTCCGGCGGCCGCTGCCGGCTCCGCGCCCGCCCGGTACGTGGGGAGCCGGGGGACCAGGTGCGGGGGGGAGCCGGTGCACGGAGGGAGGATCTGGTGCAAGGAGCATCTGGGGGATCGAGGGGACCCAATGCAACGGGGGGGCTGGTGCATGAGGGACCCGGCGCACCGAGGATCCAGTGCACGGAGGAGCCGGGGGACCCGGTGCACGGAGAAGCCGGTGCACAGGGGATCTGGGGGACCCGATGTAACGGGGGATCTGGTGCATGGGGGAGCCGGTGCACAGAGGATCTGGGGGAGCCGGTGCATGGGGGATCCTGGGGACCGGGGCATCGGGGGCTCTTACCGGCCGCCGGCGTAAGGCTCCATCCGCGTCTCCCCGGCAGCGGCCGCGGGACGAACATGTCGCGGAGCCGGGAGTGACGAGCTGCATCGGGGGGGGGGGGGGGGACCGGCCGGGGGGGGGCGGGGGGCGGCGGCACGTGCGCGGCGCGCCCCGGGGCCCGCACAATGCACCGGGCGGGGGGGGATGCAGGTGCTGCCCCCCCGCCCCCGCCCCGCGGCACCTGCGCACGGGCCGGCCCCCCCTCCCACCTCCCCCCCCCCCCGTCCGGCATTGTCTGCCCCCCCCCGCCGGCAGCAGCGACCCGCGTCCCTCGCGGCCCCCCCCGCGCCCCCCCCCGCGGCCGCCCAGACAAAAGCAATTATCCCCGCGGCGCGGGCGCCCCCCCCCCGACATCCACCCCCCCCACCCGAGATCCCCGGGTGGACCCCACTGGGCACCCACAGCATCCACCCTCCTGGGACCCCCACACCAACACCCCTGGCTGAGCCCCCCAGGGCCCCCTGCCCAGAGACCCGGGGCTAAGCCCCCAGCATCCACCCCCCCAGCCCCAGAGGCGCCAGGCAGCCCCCCCAGAGACTCCAATATCCACCCCCAACCCCTGCTGAGAGACTCCCAGGCGAACCCGCCCCTGAAGACCCCCAGCATCCACCCCCCAGCCTCCAGAGAACCCCCTGGGGACCCCCCATCCCCCCAGGCTCCCTCGAGAGACCCTGGGGCAGACCCCCCCCCCCGGGCACCCCTGGCTTCCACCCCCCATGGACCCCTCACATCCACCCCCCACCAGAGACCCCTGAGCAGACCCCCTTAGGGACCTCTAGCATCCACCCCCCTAGACAGACCCCCGAGCATTGACTCCCCCAGACACCCCCCAGCATCCACCCCCCCAGCAGACCCTCCTCCTCAGACCCCCAGAAACCCCCAACTCCAGAGACACCTCCCAGCACTGACCCCCTGGATAGTCCCCCAGAGACTGCCAAGATACCCCCCAGCATTGACCCCCCTGACAGACCCCTAGAGACTCCCCAGCCCACCAGCATCAGCCCCACCTGTACAGACCCCCAAGAGAGGCCCCCCATCCTTGACCCCCTGGACATACTCCCGGAGACCCCAACCCTGCCCTTGAGACTCCCCAGCATTGACCCCCCCCAGAAAAGCCCAACACCACCCCAACCCCCCCAGCAGTGTCCCCCCCAGACAGACCCCACTGGAGAGACCCATCCACAGAAACCCCCCCACCCCCTCCCCAGTCCTGCACACTGAGGGAGGGCTGTCGCGTGTGCCAGCACTGGGTGCACATGTATGTGCACACGCATGGGTACAGCCGGGCCCCACTCTCTCCTCTCCCCCTCAACCCAACTCTTCCTCTCTCCTTCCAGGAGGACCTGCTGCATGAGAGGGGCAGGAGCCACCCTTGCACACTCACATGCACACTCACATGTGTGTGCTGCTGTAAACCCCCACCCCCCCTTCCCTCCCACGGTACCAAACGCAAGACGATGCATCCCAGGCCAAAGAGGAGACTTCGGAAGAGGCCGGGGAATGTGGTTGCCGGTTCAGGGAGAAACTGAAGTGCAGGCCCAGGCCTGGATGTATATGGGGGGGGGTACGGGGGGTGGGGGCACACAGTGAAAAATTAATAAAGGCAGGAAAAGGAAAGCGGCCTGAGCCTGGTCACTGGAAGTGGGGGCAGGGGAGGTGGATGGAGGGAGGGATGGAGGATGGAAGGATGCAGGAATGGCTGGACCAGGCCCTGGGGAGTGAAAGCGGGCAGGGGGCTGCAGAGGAGACAGGAGCTGGTTTCATGGACATGTGGACACCACGTACCCCTGGCACAGCACATGCAGGGTGGGGGCGTGGTTCAGCCCCGCCTGCTGCCAGCGAGGAACCCAGGTGTCCGAGCCCAGAGCAGGGAGAGAACCCAGGCATCCGGGCCCTCAGTTTGCAGCCCACCAGACTCTGCTTGCCTGCCAGAGCAGGGAGAGAGCCGAGGTATCCAGGCCCTCATGCTCTAGCCCGTTAGACCCCCACTCAGCTCTGTGCAGGGAGAGTCCAGGAGTCTGGGCCCCCTCCTCCTAGAGCAGGAAGAGGACCCAGGTGTCTGGGACCCTGCTTCCCAGATCGTGGAGAGAACCCAGGCAATCCAGGCCCTCGTGCTCTAGCCCACGGGACCCCAGCTCAGCTCCTGGCACGGGGAGTGAGCCCAGGTGTCTGGGCCCTCGCTTTAGCCCACAAGACCCCGTCTCAGCTCCCAGCATGGGGAGAGAACCCAGGTGTCTGGGCCCAGGAAACCACCAAACCATGGCCGACGTGAGGCCCAGAGAAGCCAGTTCTTGGGTCCAGGCTCCAGTGGATGCCCCCAGACCTTGTGGCCCGGCCCCCCTGCCCCCCTCCCCCCAAATCCCTGTCCTCAAGCGCCAGGTCCCCCCCAGACTCCCGTGAACCAGGCTCACCTCTCAGGCAGAAGTGGCCGCGGTAAAACATCCAGTCCAGAGCAGTCCAGACCCTGTGGGCAGAGGAGACGGGTCATACCACCACTTTTATGGCCCTCAGCAAACCCAGGCGTCTGAGGCCCTGGCTCTCAACCCCCAGGCCCCACAACCCAGGCATCTGGGCTCCCAGCCCCTCCGCTTCGATCCCCCTGCAGCCTTCGCTCTTCTCCCAAGGGCTGGAGAGAACCCAGGCATCCAGGCTCCCGGCCCCTCGCTCTGGCTCTGATGAACTGGGCCTTGTTGCCTTTGCCCAGCGCTACACTGGTGGGAGAACCCAGGCGTCCGGGCTCCAGGTCTCCCTGTTCTCACCCCCCTGACCCGACTGTCCTCAGAGAACCCAGGCGTCCGGGTCCCCCTGCTCGCACCCCCGAGACCCCACTGTCCTCAGAGAACCCAGGCGCCTGGGCCCCAGGTCCCCTGCTCTCACCCCCCCGACCCCACTGCCCTCAGGGGATGCTGGCGCCCCCCGCCAGACCCCACAGTCCCGGGACGGAACTCAGGCGTCCGGTGCGTCTGCCCCCCCCGCGGCCGGCGGGTGCTAATCAGAGATGTCATCTGCGCGGCGCAGTCTTTGCTTAAGGAGATTTAGGGCAGGAATCAATAGGAAATTTAAAAATCGATGCGGCGAGTATGAGAAAATCGATGGCGTTTAATCGGCCTGCCGATCCCCCGTCACAACAATTAGCGCGGCCCGTGTTCGACAGCCGCCGGCGCCCGGGGGGGGGGGACTGCGGGGGCTTCCCTAATGGGGGTGGGGAACTGTGGCTATGGGGGCACTAGGAGTGCCCTCCTCAGAGCCAGGGCCAGGAGGGGGCTGGCTTTGGCTTGGATTTGCAGGGTTGGGGGAGACTGATCTGGATTTAAGGGAGTTTGGTGTGGATCTGGAGGGGCCTCGATGTGGATTTGGGACCCTTGAGGGGTCCCTGAATCTGGGCAGGTCCCTGGGGGCAGGATGGGCAGGAAGTGGGGGGGACGACGGATGGAAATGGGGGTCACAGCGGGGAGGGAGGCTGTGAACTCCCTTGAGGCAGTGTCCTGGGGCAGATGCCTGAGTTCTCTCCCAGCTCCAGGAGGAGAGTAGGGCCTAGCGGGTTCGAGTGGGAGAGGCTGGGAACCCGGCACCTGGGCTCTCCCCGAGCTCTGGGAGGAGAGTGGGGCCTAGTGGGTTCGAGCTGGTAGGGCTGGATCCCCGGACTCCTGGGTTCTCCATGTGGGCGCTGGCAGGGCCTGATCCGCGCCACGGGGGGAGGGGCAGGGACTGGGCGAGGTGGGAGCAGGACTGAAGCGCCGGCGCTGGGAAATCCCCCGAAAAATCGATGCGCCGGCGTCCCCCGGCCATGCGCCGAGCGCTGCGGGGCCAGAGCTGACAAGGCTCTAATCAACCCGTCAATACCCTGACCCCAGCACTTAACCTATCGACAGGCGGGGGAGCCCCGGGGCCGGGGGGGGCTTGGCGCAGCCCCGGCTGGGGCCGCGGGGGGGAGGGTGACAGGACAACGCTGGGGGCCGCGGGGATGGGGGATGGCATAGGACCCTGGAGCTGCTCTCGGGGCCCCCCGATCATGGATCCAAGACTCCCACATGGCCCGCATGTACAGTTGGGTACAGGGGCCGGGGACTTCCCCCACACAACTCAGCTACACCCCAAAGCTGCCCTCAGATACACTCGGGTACAGGTGCCAGGGACACCCCTGACCTCTCTTTTGATAAACCCAGACATTGGCCAAAGGGACACCCCAGAACCTGCTCAAGTACACCCCAAATCTGCCCCCCATACACCTGGGTACAGACTGCAGAAACACCCCAAACCCCACTCAGATACACCCCAAATCTACCCTTAGATACACCGGGATACAGGCACACCCTGCTCAGCTACACCCCAAAACAATCCTCAGCTGCACCTGGATACAGGCACCAAGGATACCCCAAACCCTGCTCAGGTATACCCCAAATCTGCCCTCAGACACACCCAGGTACAGGTGCCAGGGACACCCCACACCCCACTCAGATACCCCCCAAATCTGCCCTGAGCTACACCCGGACACAGGCCCCTGAGACCTCCCAAAGCGTTCCCTCAGAAACACCCAGACACGGCCCATGAGACACCCCCCAGCCCCGCGCAACTACACCAGGATCCAGGCCCTGGCTACCCCCGGACCCAGGTCTCAGAGACACCCAGAAATAGGCCATCCGGACTCCTGAGCCTGCCCTTAGCAACGCTCTTAGCAACCCCCTGGATACCGGCCTGTGACCCCCCCCCCCCCCAACCTGCCTTTAGGTGTATCCCAATCCCCCCCTCACATACACCTGGATACAGGCCCCGGGGATACCCCATACGCCTCCATGGCCTTGGACATGCCCCCGGAGACAGGCCTAGATGCAGGCCTAAAATACAAGCCCCAGCTCCACCGCGAAGCAGGCCTCAAACATACCCCAAAAGATACAGGTGGCCAAACTCCACCCCCCCGCCCCCCGAGACACCCGGATACAGGTGTTGGCCTGCCCCCCGACCATCCCCTATGCTCCAGTGACGCCCAAATAGGCCTCAGAGCCCCCCAAAAGAGACCCCTGGATACATCGTGGGGGCTGTGATCACACCCGAACGACACGTCAACCCCCAGATACACCTGGAGAAAGACCCCCCCATAACTACCCCCCAACAGCCCCCAGCTTCCTGTACTGCCAGCCCCCCCCCCCCCCCCCCGGGCCATGCCACACCTGCCAACGTGCATGTCGGGTGCGTGTGTGTGCATGTAGCAGGCGTGTGCGCACCCGGGGTGGGGCAGGGGGCACGCATTGTGTTCAGGTTAATCTCCCGGACGCCTGGGTCCGCGGCCGCCCAGCCCCCACGCCGGTCACAGGCCTATAAATATGGATTGGGAACGGCCGTGGTAAAGGTCATGGTGGGGGAGGGGGATGCTCCAGTCCCTGTCGCACGGGGGGAGGGGGGTGCACACGCCGCGACACAACAGACACACGCATGCAGGGGAGCAAAGGGCACGTGCCCAGCCAGTGTGTACACACAATAGAGTGGCACGGCACAGGACAGGCACACACAACACGCAGTGCAGAGGTGCTGAGGACAGTGCCACAGACCTGCCACAATGTGCAGGGCACTCAGGATGCACATGTGCACACATAGACAGGGAGGGACACACGTGTGTGCACAGAAACATAGAGGGACACGTGTGTACACGGACACAGGTATTCAAATCCCAACGAGGCATGAGTATGCAGGCACACATGGGGACACCCTGGAAGGGACACATGTGTGCACACAGAGACACAGGTATTCACACCTCACTGAGGAATAAGCACACAGGCACATACATAACACCCCAAAAGGGACACATGTATGCACACGCATACACAGGTACCCCACTGAGGCATGAGCATGCAGGCACACATGGACACCCCAAAAGATGTGCACACACACAGGCCACAAGCAGAGGCACGCATGGCACATGCAAAAGTACATGGGAGTGGGCACTCTACTACACACCAGAAAAGTCCCATGTGGCACAGGCCAAAGGGACACACACAAGACCATGAAAAGTGCATGGAAAAGAACACACGTGTACATGCACACATTCACACACCACCCGCCCTGGTCCCATGTGGACCTGAGTCACACACATGGCACACACAAACATCAGGCAGAGGCACACACATTGCACACAAAGGGACATGGGAATGGGTGTGCCACGACACCCCAGAGACCAGTGACACACATGCAGACACGCAAGCCATAGGGGCCAGGCCACGTGAAGGGTGTGGGAAAGGACACAGCCACACACACGCCCTCCCCACCCCCCTGTGCACACGTGCATGTTCACAAACCCACCCACACACCACTGCTTGCTTTGAGGGCCAGGAAGCTCAGTTCACACTATGACCTTCTCCACTGCTACTGCCCCAAACACGTGCACCTGCACACTCCTGTTGCGCTGGTGTGCACCTGTATTTCCACACAAGCAGCTGCAAGCGTGCAATGCTTTGTGAGCCTCCCAGCAGGCCAGCTGGCACCCATACACAGGCGCCACACATCCATGTGTGCACACATGTGTGTGTACATGAGCACGTGCCCTGTTTTCACCCCATCCCCTGGGATTTTGAACCAGAGGGTGGGGCACAGAGATATTGGACCCTGTTCCCTCCTCTCTGTGTGTCAGCTAGCAGAACTCCAATGCGAGCAACACGCACCTGTGTGCACGCAGACACGCATGCACATGGATACGCATGCAGAGATCTGCATCGGGCACTGCTGAACCTACGAGATGCCGGTGCAGAAATCCGGTTAGGTGAATCCAGTTAAAGTCCGGCTGCTCGGAGAGTGGGGGGAGGGGAGGGGAGGAGAGGGGGGGCCAGGATGCCTGGGTTCTTGCCCCCCCCCCCTCCCCGGCACTGGAAAAGGAGGGGGGGCGTCCAGCGCATCTCTGCAGCGCTGCGCAGTCGCGTCGGGCCCCAGCCGCCTCTGCATAGCCAGGGCCCAGCTCAGGCCACAGCGGCTCCCTGCCCCCACCCCACAGGCCAGCGCCTTCTGCGCCAGCCAGGCCAAGACCACGCAGGGCTGGACAGAGCTTGGTGTGGCCCCGACCCTGGCCTGGGGCGGGGTCTGTACAGCCCCAAGCACCCCCGATCCTGGCCTTGGGGGGTCTGTGCAGCCACAAGCACCCCTGATCCCAGCCTGGGGGATAGGGACAGCCCCAAGCACCCTTGATCCTGGCCGAGGAGGTCCGTACAGCCCTGAGCGCCCCTGATCCTGGCCAGGGGATCCATAAAGCCCCGAGCACCTCCGGTGCCAGTTTGGAGGGTCTATACAGCCCTCAGCACTCCCAATCTTGGCCTCAGGGGTCGATACATTCCTGAACACCCTTGATTCCTGCCAGGGGGGTCCATACAGCCCTGAGCACCACCAATCCTGGCCTGGGGTCCATACAGCCCCAAGCACCCCTGATCTCAGCCTCAGGGGTCTGTACAGCCCCGAGCACCCCTGATCCTGGCCTAGGGGATCCGTAAAGCCCCAAGCACCCCCAATCCCAGCTGTGGGGCCCATACAGCCCTGAGCACTCCTAATTCTGGCTGGGGAGGTCTGCACAGCCCTAAGCACCCCTGATCCCAGCTGGAGAGGTCTGTACAGCCTCAAGCATCTGTCTGTGGGGCGGGTTCGTACAGCCCCGAGCACACCCAATCCTGTCCTGAGAGGTTCGTACAGCCCTGAGCACCCCCGATCCTGGCCGGGGGGGGGTGGCGGTGGTCTGTACAGCCCCAAACACCCCAGGTGGCAGTGATGGCCTCTCTGCAGCCTGGATCCAGGGCCTACAGAGCCAGGGCTAAATGCACCGGACAGATGGATGGACGGAGCCAGAGAAGGGGGTGCACAGGCATGGACAGGCGGAGGGAGCTTGCGCTATTTATAGGTGCATTTCCCAATATGCAAATGGAGGGAACTATTTATAGGCTGGGTGATGGATTTTCAGATATGCAAAGGGCCGGGGCTATTTATAGCCTCATCGATGGCTCAGCGGCGGAGCTGCTATTTATAGTCCCGCACGCACGCGCGGGGGCCAGCGTGTTTTCCCGATATGCAAATGAGCCAGACTATTTATAGCTGGATCCCGGGACTCCCTTCCGGTGCTATTTATAGCACGGTATTGACGGGCTCTGGAGCAGAGACGCTGGCAGCTGCCGGGGCAGGAATGGATGGACGGGGCTGGCCTGTGGGGCTGGGGAGCTCCAGAGATGGACAGACAGGTGGACAGAGAGATGGAGGGACAGGTAGAGGGATAGAGAGAGGGATGGTGGGATAGACGAATGGATGAGCAGGCAGACAGATGGATGGGTGGAAGGGTAGATGGGGGGGATAGAGAGATAGATAGACAGACAAAGGGATGGATAGTGGAAGAGATGGATAGACAGAGGATAGAAAGATAAACGGACAGATGGATGGATGGAGAGGTGGAGAGGTGGACAGATGGACGAGGAAGAGATAAACAGGCAAGCAGATGGATGGAGGGATGGACAGACAGAGGGATGGATGGATGGATGGATGGATGGATGGATGGATGGATGGATGGATGGAGAAAAAGACAGACGGATGGATGGATGGATGGACAGACAGGTAGGTAGAGGGAGGAAGAGAGAAATAGATGAATTAACAGATGGATGGATGGAGGGACGGACACTTATGGGGACAGATGGATGAACAGACAGATGGAAAGATGAATGGATAGGGGAATAGAGAGATGTAGGGATAGACAGACAAAAGGATGGAGGGATGGATGGAGAGACGGATAGATAGAGGGACAGAGACAACCAGACAGACAGATGGATGGATGAATGGTGGGAGGGATAGACAGAATGGAGGGATGGATGGATATACAAAGAACAGAAAAAGGCCTGTATGGGGATGGACTGACAGATAAACTGTAAGTGGATGGATGGAGGGAGAGGCAGACAGACAGACAGAGGAACAGGGAGAGGAGGGATGGTGGGGCAGATGGACGGAGCTGGAGGCAGGGCCAGACAGGTGAATGTGTCTCCCTAGGGACAGGCGGAGCCAGGCATCGAGCTGGGACCAGCCAGACAGATAGACGTAGCCCCTGTCCCAAACCTGGGCACCCCCACCATCCCCCTCCTGGTACCTGTCTCAGCTCAGGAGGCAGGGAGGGTATCACCCTCCCTACGGCTGGGGGGAGAAGGGGAGGCATTCCCTCCCCTCCTGCGACAGCTGATGTCTCTCCACCACCCTGGGGCCACACAGGACTGGGGACCTCCCAGGCTTAGAGAGCTGCTCACATGCATGTGTGCACGTGTTCAGGGGCTGCATGTGCACCCATGTCTTGACACGTGTGCATGCAGCTCAGGCAAGCCCCCCCCCACACCCGTCGTCACACACACCACCATGCCACGCCAGGCAGCGAGGGACAGTGACACGCATGGCGGCACGCATGGGTGCGTACATTCTCGGCCGCACATGGGCACTGCTACCCCAGGGGGCTGTGAACCGGTGGAGGGACACACACACGTACACACATGTATGAACACACACACAGAACCCAGGCCTCTAGGGTGTACGCATACATGTGTGCACATATCCCCCCCCAGGCATCTGACACACACACACACACACACACACACACACACACACCTGCTACCTCCAGGATGCGGCAAAGGGAAGCAATGGACCAAGCAGACAGAGAACCTAGGTGTCCAGCCCTTGGTTCCCCCGCCAGAAAACCCAGCCCCCCCAGCTCCCGTTCCCTCCCTGAGAACCCAAGAATCTGAGCTCCCAGCCCCCACTGCTCTCACTCCCAGTGCCCCCCCGCCCAGTCAAGCCAGGTGTCTGGGGCCCCTGGCCCCCTGCTCTCACCCCAGTGCCTCCCCCACAACCCAGGCATTCGGGTTCTCAGCCCCCGCCGCTGTCACCCCCCAGCCCCCTCCACTGAAGAGAACCCAGGCATCCAGGCCCAGACCTGCGAGTGAGCGTGCAGGGGGTTCTGGCTCCTACCTCTGGCCTGGGGGGGAACGTGTCTTTATGTCCAGTGGTCACCCACCCGCGTCCGCCTGTCCGGCCTCCCCCCCGCCCCCTGCCGCAGCCCCCGGCCCCGCCCTGCACCGTGGCACTGCGAGCTTCCCCCGGCAGTGCCCCCCACCCCTACACCCCATGGGAGGGTGAGCTGGGCAGGAGGGTGGGACAGCTGGGATCCGGAGCCCCCTGCCCGCCCCCTCAGCCCCAGGGGTCCCTGCAGCCCCACCAGGCCAGGCCTTCCCCCCCCACCTGCCACCACTACAGAGTCCCCTGCACCCAGGCTGAACATCTCCCAGGTAACACAGACATGTGTAGGGTAAGAGGGGGCATGGGGAGTGAGTGTGCATGTGTGTGTCTGCAGGTGTGTGCGCCTGAGAAGGATGCGTGTGTGTGGGTTTGCAGAGGCATGTATGCCAGGTGGGGTGTGGGTGTGTGCATGGAGGGGGTGGTGCGTGCCTGGGGAGGGTGGATAGGGGCGTTGCGTGTGAGCAGGGGGGGGCCTATGAGGGAGGGTGTGTGTGTAGGTGTGTGTGCGCACGCCTGCAGGACTGTGCATGCGTGGGGGCAGCTAAGGGGTGTTGTGCGTGTGTGCGCAGCATGGGGCGGGGGGGCTGTCACAGGGCTTTGTGTGCCCGTGGGTGTGTGTCCCAGACGCCTGGGTTCCCTGTGTGTGTGCATGCGTGTGTGTAGGGCTGGGTGTGCATGGGGGGTTGCATGTGGGTGTTTGTGCATGTGTGTCTTGGGACGCCTGGATTCCCTGTGTGTGTTGGATGTCTGGGTTCCCTGTGTGTGCGCGTGTATGTGTGCGCGTGTGCCCGCCCCAATCAATCTCATCCCGCGATGCAAAAAAGCCCTGGCGCACGCAGAGGGGGGTACCATTAATATGCAAATGTGCATGCAAATGAGGGGGGAGGGGGGCCCGGAGCTTGCACCTACCGCGGCTTCCATCGGCGGCGCCCGCCGGCAGCTCCATGCGGCCGGGCGGGGCGGGGGGAGGGGCCGGCCCCGCTCCACCATCATCATCATCGCCCCCCCCCGCGCCCCCCCTCCATCCCTCCGGCCCTGGCCGCGGTTGCTCGGGCAACGCGGGATGCAGCCACGGCAGCAGCCGAGCGGGGAGGGGGGAGGGGCGGGGACCCCCGCGGGGGGAGGGGAGAGGAGGGGGCGCGGACGGCTGGGTTCTCCGCAGCAGCACCCCGCAAAAAAAAAAAAAAAAGCCCCCAGACTTTTATGCAAATAGGCTTAGCAGGACCGGGGTGCTTAAAGGGAGCTGGAACGCTAATGAACACCCCCCCAGAGATGCACCCCCCCATTCACACGCACAGAAAACCCAGGCGTCTGGACACACAGCTCTGCTACCCCCAGGCTGCAATCCCAGTTAATCCAGGTTAACACCCCCCCCCCTCCATTCATACACAGCCGGGGGTGGGGGGGGAAGGAGTGCACTTAATCCGAATTAATGCCCTCTTGCCTGCACCCCCCAACACACATGCAGCACTCACGTGTCTGACACACACACCCACTACCTCTCAGGATGCAATTCCCCACCCCATTCACAGACAACGCAGGTGTCCAACATGCGCACACACGCACTTCTGCTTCCCCCAGGATGTGATCAATTAAACTGGATTAAGACCCCCACATTCACAAACACAACCAGTTAATCCAAATTAACTTCTGCACACATAACTGCTACCTCCCAGGATGGGATGGTAGTTAATAAAGATTAACCTCCCATTCTCTCTCACCCAGGGCCCCCCAACTCAGGGTACAAGTTAACTCCAGCCAAGCATAGACCAGCCAGGCCAAGCCGCATTTACCCCAGAGCAAAGGTCACAGGGTCCAATCCAGATTAAGGGGCTGGCTCAGATGCCTCAGCTGGGGGGTGCAGGATAAGGGTGAGTGCGTGAACACGAATGTCCAGAACACCTGGGCCCAGGGCATTCTGAGATGAGCAGGGGGGGGGTGCTGCTGCGCCCGGGGTTTTAGTGGCTCACAGGTGCCACCTGGTGGCCACTGGGACAACAGCACCTGTGCCCCCCTGGTGGTCAAACCAGGCACTGCACCTGTGCCCAGCAGAAGTAGACTGCCCCCCCCCGAGGAGCAAGCATACCTTAAAGGAGTCCAAGGGATCACCTGGGTTCTCCAGCCCTGGGAGGGGAGGGGGGAAGGAGCCCAGACACCTGGGTTCTCTCCTGCTTCAGGGGATCGTGTGGGGCTGGGGGGCAAGAGCCCAGATACCTGGGTTCTGGGAAAGGACTGGGGCCCACAGCTTTGCGGCGTGATGGGACGGGAGGCCAGCTGCCTGGGTCCCTCTTGGCCCCCCCAGTGACACCGCAGAGCCACCTCTACCAAAGCCTTGTGTTTATTGGCTGCCACGCGGCGCGTACAGGACATCCAAAAATCAAGAGGTTGGGGTTTCTTTTTTTTTGGCTTTTGAGTTTTGTAGAAAAATACACTCTCCCACCCCCTCCCCATATTTATATTATGTACAAAACCACAGGGGAATCATCTTATAAAAAGCCCCCACTGGCCCACAGGTGCTAGGGCCCTGGCTCCATGTGCCGGGGTGGGGAAGGATCCTGTTGGCCCCAAGGGCCCGGCCCAATCCTGGGGGGGGGGATGATGCTGGGTCCCATCCAGTCCAGTCCTGTGTGGCTCCGGCTGGCGCTAGGCTCTGGGAGGGCATGGCAGAGCTGGGAGCGCCTAAAGGAGGGGAGAGGGTGGTGGTTATGCATTGGCCTTGCCCCCACGACTCCTCCCTCTCCCCCCCCCAGCACAGTGACTCCCTGGGGCTAGAGGGGTCACTGGAAGAAGTCAATACCGGAGCTGGGGTCACTAGAGGGAGCTGGTACAGGTATGTGGGGTCATGAAAACAGTCACATACAGGCTGGGAGGGGAGAGGAAGAACATACCAGGACTGGAGTCGCTAGAGGGGGCTCATATAGACATGTGGGGGAGATATACTGAGACCAAAGTCACCAGAAAAGGCCGAAGTATGTGGAGGCATGTACTGGAACCTGGATCACTTGACGTGACTTGTACAGGAGTGCAGGGGACACATACCAGGGCTGGAGGTATGCAGGGAGTTTTACCAGGGTCACCAGACGGAGCTGGTGGAGGGGTGCAGGGGCTGGTACAGATGTACACGAGATCGTACCGGAGCCAGGGTCACTAGAGGGGACTTGTACAGGTGTGCAGGAGGCACATACCAGAACTAGGGGCACTAGAGAGAGTTCATATTGGTGTGCAGTAGGTCATACTGGGGCCAGGATCACCAGAAGGGGCTGGCAAAAGCAGACAGGGCGAGGTACCAGGGCTGAGGTCACTAGAGGGGACTTGTGAAGGTGTGCAAGGTCATATTGGGGAGGGGGTCAGGTATGCAGGGGGTCATACTGGGCCCACAGGCCCTAGAGTGGCTAGCAGAGGTGTACAGGGGCATGTGCCAGGGTCACTAGAGGGGACTCGTACAGGCATGCAAGGGGTCACACTGGGGTAGGGGGTCAAATCATACTGGAGCCGGGGTCTCCAGAGGGGCTGGTAGAGGCACATGGGGCGCATACCAGGATCAGGGTCACTAGAGGGTACTCATACAGGTGTGTAGGAAATTGTATAAGGGGTTAAGTGTGCAGGAGGGGTTGTACACATACTGGGGCAGGGGTAAGGGGTGCGGGTGGGCGGGGGGTGTCGTACCGGGCCTGGGGTCCCCAGAGGGGCCGGCAGAGGCACGTACCGGGGCCAGGGTCACTGGGGCACCAGGCCCTGCAGCAGCAGGCGCCGCCCGGCATCGTAGTCATCCTCATCCACGCTGACCAGCAGGCGGATGGCCTCACGGCCCACGGCCTCACGCAGTGACTCAGTAAGGAAGACGCCCTTGAGGGCCTCCAGCAGAGCTCCACTCATGTAGTCGCTCCAGAAGGCGTCCAGGTAGGACAGCTCCGAAAACTTGATATCGCAGATGATGGAGCCCAGGTCCCGCGCCTTTAACACCGTGCTGGCCTGGCTGAAGACGTCCAGGGCCCGCTCCAGCCGGTGCTGCCGTGCTGAGGCCACATTCTGCCGCAGCACCGCCTCATGCTCGCAGTACTCGGCCCGCACCCGCAGCCGAATGTCTGCCCGGCCCACGCACGCACCCACGGACAGAGAGGGGTAGAAGGGGCAAGGGCAGATGGGGAGAGACACAGGGGAGGAACAGAGAGACATAGACCAGCACGGTTAGGAAATGGAACAGTGGGGGCACATGCGGACGACCCAGAACTGCCCTCACCTCCCCGCCAACGGACACACAGCTGCGTGTCCACGCACACCATATTCCTGGGACCCCCAACACCCCCACCCCCATGGGGGCCTGGTGCTGGGCCCCCCGCCCAGCCCCACTGGGTAGGGCAGGGCGGGTTGTGGGGGCAGCGCCAGGCCAGGTTTCAAGGCTCTCGGTGGGTCCTTGCAGTTTTTGGGCATTTTTTTTTTTTTTTTTTTACCACACTCTGTACCGGCCGCTGGCCAGGGCCGATACTTTTTGCTTTTCCAGAGGTCAGAGGAACTGCGGACTGAGAGAAACACGGTTCAAACTTTCAGCACACTGTAATGGGCACGACATCACAGCGGGGGTCGGCCCGCACCAAGACCTGATCTTTCCCCGCCAGCCCCCCGCCCCGGCTGGGGGCCACTGGAGCTCTCCGGCCGGACATGCATGTGTGCGAGCATGCGTGTGTGTATGTGTACATGTGTGTGTGCAAAAGAGGGAATGGAGCCCCGGGCGCCCCCAGACAAGTGATGGCAACACGGGGAGGCGGTTACCTTGGCGAGCCAGGGCCCGGCAGAGCACACAAGAGACGCAGCGTCTCTTGAGCAGGCAACTTTTGCTTAATGACCTGGAAGTCAAACGGGGGGTTGAGAGAGCAACGGCAGCAACCGCGGAGCAGCAACACGCACCCCCCAGCGCGGGGAAGCAAGGGGGACACAGGGGGGCACAGACCGGACCCATGGGTGACGCCGGAGAGGCCTAGATCTGCGAAGCAGCTGCGGTGGTGGCGACGCCTGCGCCCTGGGGCCTGCGCGGGTTGTGCGCTGGTCGGGGGGAGCCACCCCGTGGGATGAGGGGCTCGGAGACCGGCGCGCAAGCCGGGGCAGGGGGCAGCGTGGCCCTGGCTGCATGGAGTGAGCAAGGCACGGGGTCCCGGGGGGCGTCCCCCCCCCGCCAGCGGGGACGGGGAGGGGGCCAGGCCGGGACACCTACCACAGGTCACCTTGGTGGGGGCTGGCGAATCCTGCGGGGGGGTAGCGGGATGCTTGGCCCCGGCCCGGCGCCGTGCCAGCGTCCGGCCTCTGCTGGCACGTTTCCGCTTCCCAGACACACAGCCTGGCAGGGAAGAGACATGGGAGGTCAATGCCTGGTGATTTCGAACTCCCCAAACCTGTCTGCACCCAGCCCCCCTGCCTCACCTGTCTCCCAAGGGTCCTGCCGGGGGTCGGCAGAGGCCGCATCAAGGCAGCTGCCCACTGGGTGCTCGGCAGACGAGACGGCCGGCCCATACGTGTACCGCTCTGGGGACACTGCATAGGGGGAAAACACTGTCATCATCACTCAGGCATCTGGGCTCCCCAACCCCTCCTCCTGGCCCTGTACCGGTGAATCACCATTGCCCAGCCCCTCCCAGAGAACCCAGGAGTCCAGGATCCTCCCCAATCCCTTCTCTTGGCCCCATACCGGTGCGCGGCCTCTTTAGGGTGACATAGGGCAGCAAGTCATGGCGTGTGAGCACCCGCAGCAGCTCCAGCAGGTGCCGGAAGTTGCCCTCATGGCAAAGTCCACGGTGCTCCAGCTCCAGCAGCAGCTCTACGCCATTGTAGGGGGTGCGACGTGGCGCCAGCACCTCTAGGGGAGCCGTCTCGGGGCCGGCAGGTGACGAGGGCGGATAGGGCTTGGTCTCATCCAGCAGGAAGGCCAGCACAGCCACATCGGCCGCACTCAGCTGTGAGCCCACGACCTCGAAGAGGCGGTGCAGGGACAGCATCCCGTAGTACTCCAGGCACTCCTCCTCCTCCCAGGGCTGTGCTACCCGGCGCCGCACCGCCATAGCGCTATAAGGACCTCAGCACAGGCAGGACTCAGTGCTGTAGAAGCCTTGGCACGGGTGGGGTCGGGATGCCCGGATGGCGTGGCAGGGACGGGCCAGCTCTGAGCGCAGGGTCTTGGGGCTCTAGTCTGTGGATGGGAGCCCCCAGACTCATTAAGCCAACAAAAGGGATGGAACCCAGTGTCCCCGCGCGCTGCCCGCCTGCTCGGACATGCCCCCCGCTCCCCAGAGAGCCCAGGGGTCCGGCCCTGCCCAGCGCAGCACAGCGCTGCTTCATGGCAGCTCGGGCAGAGCGCACCGGGCTCCACGCGCGGTCAGCAGTGGGCACAACTTCCCCCTCCAAGGCCCACGACGGGGCGGGGGGGTGTCGGACCACACTCGGCCAGCAGCACTACCCCACCCAGCACCCAGGGGCTGTGCTCCCCCCGCCCCGTGCACTCATCCCTCCTGGCTCCCCCCCATGGTTCCACCCTGTGCCCCCCCTAGCAGCTGTGGTTCTTTCTAGCCCCCCCCCCCGGCAGCCATGTTTTTACATCTTGTCCAGGACGCCCCCCTGCAGCCACAACTCCTTCACGCTGCGCAGCGCAGCTCAGGGCCACCATATTCTCACCCCGCCCCAGATACAGCCTCACCTCCTTCACCAACATCTGCCCCCCCCCCGGAAGCCATATTGTTTCCCTGCAGCCCCTTCCCACACCGGGCCCCAGGCCTGGTCCAGGCAAACGGCCCCGGCCCCACGTAGCCCCGGGGGCAGGGTTTTGCCCCGCCCCGTTGGCCCCCGCCTGCTTGAAGCCTTCCCCAGACACCTGGGGTCTCACTGGCCCCAGCACCTCCCCCTGCACTGTCGTCTCCTCCCTCCGGCGCCCCTCCCCAACAACCCCCCAGGAACATGGTTTCTTCCCTCAAGCGGACCCCCCCACAGGCCAGAATGGCCTCGCCCGCCCGCCACACCACCGTCCTCAAGTCACGGGGGTCTCATTCTACTGCCCCCCCGAGGCCTCCCTAACGAACAGGACAACGCGCTCTCCTCTCCCTCAGCAACGGGGTGATGCGGCTGTGCCCCCACGACTAATATGACCTCGCCCACCCTCACCAGCTCTTACAGCAGCAGCCTCCGCCGCTCAGCTCCTTCTGGCACCTTCGATACGTCTGCGCATGCGCTAACCCCAGCGGCCGTGCATTGCCGCCCCCAGTCCCGCCCACCGCGCACGCGCTGCGCTCGACCCCTCCCCAGAGCGCATGCGCCACCCCCTGCGCCTGCGCCGACAGTAGCACGGGCACAAATAACACCCTTTTGCGCCTGCGCCAGCCTGATCCCACCCCCCCCCGGCACGTGGATTCTCGCTCCCTGTCCTCGTGATCCAGGGAGGGAGGGGGAGATGCCGCCCTGCGCAGGCGCACAGTGCTCTGGCTAACGTCAATGGCGTTGCTAGGTGGCAGGCCAGGCCCATCTACACATTGGCGCAGAGGGGCGGGGCTCGTTCTCCTCCCGACTTCGACCAGTCCAATTTTTTTCCAGCATGCAAATTAAGGGGCGTGGCTACCCCATCCACCCCACTCCTCTACTGGAGCGAGAGGCGGGGCCAGGCGGCTCCCGGCACGCCATTGGCTCAGGGCGCGGGCCCGGCACCGTCCCCTCGCCACCCGAATCGCCCCCTTCAGCATCGCGCGTGCGGATTGGCTGCAGGCTGCGGCGCGGCGGGGGCCAATCGCCGCGCGCCGTGTAGCGGAGTCTGGGCGCGAGGAGACCGGAGCGGGCTGCGGCTGCGGCCGGGGTGAGTGGCGGGGCGGGGCGGGGCGGGGCTGTGCCGTGCCGTGCCGTGACCTCCGGCCTATACCACCCCCCAGGGCAGCAGCCCCCCCCGGGCACCAATGATCCCTTCTACGATCAGGAACACCCGCCGTCCCCCGGGAATGAGCCACCTCCTGGCCTGTAACAACCTCCCAAGCCCCAGCCCCCCGCCCCATGAACCATTTCCTGGCCCGGAATAGCCCCCGCTCACCAGGCCTGGCTTCAGTCCCGCCCCCCCCGCGGCCGGGTCATACTCCACCCCGAGCATAAGCTTCCCTCCCCAGATTGCAATACCTCCCTATGGCGTCAGGACTCCCGCACTTCATGAACCAGCCCCCCTGCCTGCCTCCCACCCCCACCCCGGAATACGAAACCAGCTGCCAGCCAGCAATAGGCCCCCAGGGTCTGGTAACAGCCCCCAGCCCGTGCATGTAGTTATCCCCCAGAACTAGTCAGCCCACCCTGGGCCCATTTTCCTTTCAGTTCTGGCTAACGGTGGGAGGAGGGTACCACAGCCCCCAGCCCCTACTGATAGCTGCCCCCGGGCGTTGCAGGCAGCAGCATGGCGGAGGAGCTGGCACCGGGGCTGTTCTTCCAGCACCAGTACATGTGCTCCGAGTGCGGTCTGCTCTACAACACGCTGGAGGAGGTGGTGCTGCACCAGCAAAGCCACCTGGGTGATCCCGCCCCCCCACCCGACCCCCACTACCAGTGCCTGGACTGCGGCCGCGTCCTGCTGTCCCCGGATGAGCTCCTGGCCCACCAGAGCCAGCACCCGCGCCCGGCGCCAGCACGCCAGCCCACACCCATCCCTGCCCCCGGCCAGATCCGCTACCAGTGCGGTGAGTGCCAAGAGCTCTTCCCCTCGCCTGAGCTGTGGCTCACGCACCGCCAGAGCCACACGCCCATGCCACCTGTGCACCCCTATGAGTGCTCTGAGTGTGCCGGGCTCTTCCCCACCCCTGAGGAGCTCCTGGAACACCAGGGCGAGCACTTCGCTGAGACTGAGAAGGAGAGCAGCGAGCCAGCCGCCCCCGAGGCCCCCAAGCCTGAGCCAGCCAGCCCAGCACCAGCGCCACCCGAACCCCCAGATGCGCTAGTGCCTGCAGCAGCAGGGGAGGAGTTCACCTGCGCTGAGTGCCCACGGGTCTTCAGTACAGCCAACCGGCTGGTGGCACACCAGCGTGCCCACATTGATGGCACACATGAGTGTCCGCGCTGCAGTAAGGTCTTTAAGAAAGCAGCATCACTGGAGCAGCACCTGCGGCTCCACACGGGTGAGGCCCGCTACCTCTGCGTGGACTGCGGCCTGGGCTTCGGCACCGAAATGACGCTAGTGGGGCACCGGCGCAGCCACACGGCCAACCCGCTGCACCGCTGTGCCTGTGGCAAGGCCTTTAGCAACATGACCAAGTTCCTCTACCATCGCCGCACCCATGCCGGCAAGAGCGGCTCGCCACCAGCCCGCCCACGCCCACCAGACCCCACACCAGCACCGCTGCCCACCACCACACCAGGCACCTTCCCATGCCCGCAGTGCGGCAAGGCCTTCTCCAGCCATCCACGCTTGGTACGGCACCGGCGCCTGGTGCACATACTGGAACGTAAGCACCCCTGCCCCACATGCGGGAAGCCCTTCAAGAAGCTGGTACACGTGCGTAATCACCTGCGCACACACACAGGTGAGCGCCCCTTCCAGTGCTGCGAGTGCGGCAAGACCTTTGCCTCACAGGCCAATCTGGCACGCCACCACCTCACACACACCGGCGAGCGGCCCTACCAGTGCGACGTGTGCCACAAGCGGTTCACGCAGTCCTCCAACCTCCAGCAGCACCGGCGCCTGCATGGCCCGCGTGAGCGGTGCCGCCGGGATGTGGCAGCAGGAGTGGTGCAGCGGGCACGGGGTGGGCAGCGCCGCCTGGCCTGTGTGCTGTGTGGCAAGGCCTTTGCCAACTGGAGCAGGCTGAGCCGGCACCAGCGCTGCCACGCGGGGCTCCGGCCACACCAGTGCCCGCTCTGCACCAAGAGCTTTGGGGCAGCCTCAGGGCTGCGGCTGCACCAGCGCACACACACAGGCGAACGCCCCTTCCCCTGCCCTGACTGCCCCAAGGCCTTCCGCCAAGCCACACACCTGCAGGAGCACCGGCGCCTGCACACAGGCGAGCGCCCCTACCGCTGCCCACTCTGCCCCAAGGCCTTTGTGCAGGCCATGCACCTGGCTGAGCACCGGCGCACACACACAGGCGAGCGCCCGCACCGCTGCCCACTCTGCCCCAAAGCCTTCAAGACGCTATCCAACCTGCGCAGCCACCGCCGCACCCACGCCACAGTGCCCACCCCCCCCGCGCCTGTCACTGCACCACCCACCCAGACCATCATGTGCACCGAGTTTGGGGAGGCCATTGCCATCATTGAGACAGCCGAGCCACTGCCACTGGCTGAGACGATCGAGATCTACCAGGCCGCCTTCGAGGGCAACCTCCAGCTGGACGCTCTGCAGGTCAACGCCTTCGTATAGGGCCGGGCCGGGGGGCCTCCCCTCCCCCCTGCACCTCGCCCCCTCCCCGCACTGTAAATAAAAATTCTGGTTTCAGCCCCTTGCGCTGGGGTCGGGGTATCTGTGCCCCTCGAGAGGGTGGCAGGGACTCCCAAGGACCAGGGACGGGGGGGGCACTGGAGCCCATCATGGGGCCTAGTTTAGCAATGGGAGCAGGGATCCCCCTCTCCCCCACAAGTCCTGCCCTGCAGCCCCTCCTCATGTCCCCAGTGGGGCCCAGGCATCCTATGCTACAGCAAAATAAGGCAGGGTGGGGTGTTGCCTTCTCCTTACCCCAGGAAGCAAGGGCAGGGCTGCACCTCACCCAGCCTCTCCTTGCAGACGGGTGGGGTCCAGAAAGTGCCTCTCAGCCCCTTCCCCTCAAAAACCAGCTGCCCCCCATAAGTCTCCCAGCACAGGCTGCCTCGGGTCATGCCAATAATTTATTGAAGGGGTCTGTACACAGCCAAGTCTAAGAAAAGGGCTAATGGGGCCACAGGCCACCCCCCCTCCAGCTCATCTGGGGGCAGCAGGGGGGGTGGGGGGGAGGCAATAAGAAAAAAATCAACTATTTACACAGCGATCCATAAAAGGAGGGGGCAGGGGTGTATTTACAAAAGGGGCGGGCAGGGACATAAAACTCCCATTGGGGTCCAGAGCATGAGGGGCCCCCCATAGTTGCGGGGGGGCACAGCCATAGCTTCCCCCCACCGGCTCTGGGGGGGACCTGGGGGAGAGGCTTAAAACTGAAAGGGACTTTAAAATGGGGGGCAGACAGAGACCTTCCCCCTCACCCCCCACAAGGCAGCAGCTGGGCCAAGGGGTCATTGGAAGGGACGCTAAACCCTCGCCCCCTTCACAGTTCAGTTGGGAGGCGGGGGGGAGGCCGGCCCCAGAGCCCCTCAGGAGGTGCTGGCGATGGGTCCCGCGCCGTCACCCAGCTGGTTCCTGTCACCGCTCAGGCGCCCCTCACCTAGGGGTGGAGGCAGAGTCAGGGGGCACTCAGGGATCCCCGACCCTCAAAATACCCAATGCAGCTGGCCACTCACCTTGGGGAGCCACACATCCCCCCAGCACCCGGGCGTGGGGGGGCACCAGGGTAGCGTTGAGCACAGGCTGGATGGCGAGCTCTGCAGAGAAACATGGTGGGGGTCAGGCTGGGGGGTCTGGGGGGCCAGCTCCCCCTCCCTCCCCCCCTGCACTCACCCACAGGGCTGAAGTTGAAGAGGGGGGGCAGGTCACGGCCGCTGGGCAGGCGCGCACCCGGCTCACGCAGCTCATCGAAGAAGGGATCAGCGCAGGCCGCCAGGGGCGAGAGGCGCGTGGCCGGTGTGTACTCTAGCAGGCGGGCGCACAGTGCCACCGCCTCACCTGGTGTGCGTGGCTTGAACACCTGGGGGAGCATTGGGGATCAGGGTGGGGGCACCAGACACCCCCCACCCATACCTTTCCCCCCACCTACCTTGGCCCAGGGGTGGGCCTTAATCTGGGGGAACTTGAACTCTGTGTAGTTGGGGTTCATCTCCCGGATTTGCTCCCGTGTGGGTGTCCCGAGCACCTGATGGGGAGAGGGGGGACCTGTCACACCAACCCCCACCACTGCCCAGATGCCTGGGTTCTCTCTCTGCTTTCAGAAATGAATGGGGTCCAAGATATCAGACAGCTGAGAGCCTGGATGCCTGAGTTCCAAGAGGGGAACAGGGACCTGGATGTCTGGGTTCTTTCTGCTTTTTGAGAAGAACAGGGCCCAGCAAGATGGGCAGCTGGGAGCCCAGGCAGCTGGGTTCTCTCTCTGCTCTTGAACGAACAGGGTTCAGGAAAATAGACATATGGAAGCCCAGACGCCAAGGATCCAGACTCCTAGGTTCTCTCTCTGCCCTTGGAAAGAAATGGGGTCCAGCAGTATGGGCAGCTGGGAGCCTGGGCACCTGAGTTCTCTTTCTGCTCTTAGAAAGGAATAGGGTCCAGGAAAACAGGCAGCTAGGAGCCTGAATGCCTGGGTTCCAGGGACCCAGATGCCTGGGTTCCCTCTCTGCTCTTGGAAAGGAACGGGGTCCAGGTTGGTATCCCAGATACCTGGGTTCTGGGAAAGGAATGGGGACCTGGACTCCTGGGTTCTCTTTCTGTTCTTGGAAAGGAATAGGCTTTGGAAGGACGGGCAACTAAAAACTCCAGACACGGGTTTTCTCTTTGCTTTTTGAAAGAAACAAGGTCCACAACAGGCAGCTGGGAGTCTGGACTCCTGGGATCCAGGAAGGGAACGGGGACCCAGATGCCTGGGTTCTCCTTTTACTCTTGGAAAGGAACAGGGCCCAGGAGAACGGGCAGCTGGGCCTGGATTCCTGGGTTCTGGGAGGGAAATGGCGAGCAAGATGCTTGGGTTCTTTCTGTTCTTGGAAAGGAATGGGCTTGAAAGGATGAGCACCTGGGTACTGGCAGTGCAACAGGACCCGGATGCCTCAGTTCTCCACCTACCTTGATGATCTCCACCAGCTGGTCTACACCGCTGTCCCCAGGAAAAATGGGCTGCCCCAGCAGCAGCTCGGCCAGCACGCAGCCCGCCGACCAGATATCTGTGGACAGGGCAGGGTATCAGGATGCCTGGATTCCCAGCCCGGCAGGCAGGGGCAGGATGGGGGTGCTCTTACCTATGTTGGACGTGTAGTCGGTGGCACCAAAGATGAGCTCGGGGGCCCGGTAGTAGCGGGAGCAGATGTATGAGACATTGGGCTCGCCCCGCACCAACTGCTTGGCACTGCGGGAGAATCGGGGCCATGAGCCAGAGCACAAGGGCCCAGCCACAGCCTTGCACAGGGGCCCAGCCACGGGGAGCAGAGGGAGGCAACCCACTGGCCTGGCTCTCATACCACCTCTGACATGATAGGGGAGGAACCCTTGCACAAGGGGCTGGGCACGAGTGTCAGTGGGGAGTAACCCTCGCACAAAGGGCTGGGCGTCACCTGCCGAAGTCGCAGAGCTTGAGCACAGCCGTGTCAGGGTCAACCAGCAGATTCTGGGGCTTGATGTCGCGGTGGCAGACACCCTGTGAGTGGATGTAGGCCAGACTGCGGAACAGCTGGTACATGTAGACCTGTGGGCACCAGGGGATGGGCGGTCAGCACAGCGAGGGGGGGCAAGGAGTTTCTCCCCACATCCCCTGACCCCACCTTACCTTGACATAGATGACCGGGATGGTCTGCTTGGCCTTGGAGAAGTGCCGGGCCACGCGGTACACCGTCTCCGGCACGAAATCCAGCACCAGGTTCAAATAAACCTCGTCCTTCTAGGAGGACAGGGGGTGAGACCCCCTGGGATGCCCCCACCACCACCACCCCTGTGCATCCCTAGCTGAGCAACATGGCTCCCCAGAGCCCTCCAAGGACCCCGGGTCTCCTCCACAGTCCCCCGCTCCCCTGACAATTCTGGCTCACCCTGCCCCAAAAATCCTGACCCACTATACCCCAAACTGCCCCCCCCCGCTGACAAGTCCCAAACTGCTCCCCAGCCCATGACAGTCCCAGCCCCACCCCCGCCCCAAACTGCCCCAGGGCCCATTGATAGTCCCAACCCACCCTACACCAAATTGCCGCCCCTGCTCATGACAGTCCTGCCCCTCCCTCCCCAGGCTGTCCCCCCCAGCACCCCCACCTTCTCCCCGCTGGAGTAGAAGAAATAGCGCAGCCGCACAATGTTGCAGTGGTCCAGCTTCCGCATGATCTGCAGCTCCCGGTTCTGGTGGGGGGGCAAAGAGTCAGGGTGAGTGGGGGGTCCCAGGGGTGGGGGGAAGGGAGTCCCCTGCCCCATGCCTGACCTTGAAGCGCTTGTCCTGCAGCACTTTCTTGATGGCGACGAGCTCACCTGAGCCGGCCAGGCGTGCCTGGTACACAACACCAAAGGACCCGTTGCCGATCACCTTGATGTCAGAGTAGGAGACCTCCTGCGGGCGGTCAGGGCCCTGCCCCGGTGTTGCCACCACTGTGCTCAGCTTCCCGCTGTCCCCTATGTAGGGAGGCACAGGGTCAGGGGTGCGAGGGCTGAGACCTGCCACCCCCCCAGGTGGGTGTGAACCCCACGTGGGAGCATGCATTGTTGCCCCCCCCATAAAACTCTAGCCTGTCTTCCCAGCCAGCCCCATCCCCCGCCCCAATAAGGACACTGGAGAACCCTCTAAAGCCCCCCCACCAATTGGGCACCTTTAGACCATAACCCCCAAACCCTAGGAAACACGAAGCCCCCCAACCCTGACCCAGTGCAGGGGGGGACCCCCCAGGACCTGTTGCTCATAGAGAAACCTCCTCAAATCGCTCTGGAAGCCCCCCCACAGGGAGCATTCCCCCAGCCTAAACCCCAAGGCCCTGGGCTCCTCCCCCAAAGAACCCCTCCCTCCCAGCCCCGAACCCCTAACCCATGGGGACCCCCCAGCCCTGCCCCTCCTGCCTCCCTGACCCCCCTAAACCCATAGGGACCCTTCCACCCCCTCCCCCAGGTCGAGGGACCCAGCCCCCCCACCCTGAGCCTCCAAGATCTAGGGGACCCCCCAGCCCAGCGCCTGCCCCCCAACCCCTAAGAACCCCCCCTGGCGCCCTCCCCCAGGTCTAGGGGAAACAGCCCCACCCCCAAGCCCCCCAAAATCCATGGGGAACCCGCCCGCCCCCAGGCCCAGGAGCCCCCAGCCCCATGGGAGCTCCCGCCCCGCCGCCACTCACGGCCCAGCTTCACCCCCGCGGGGAAGGCGCCCCCGCCCCCCCCCGGCCCGGGCCCGGCCTTGCCCCCCCCCGCAGCGGCCGGGATCGGGGCCGCGGGGGGCGGGGCGGCGTCGGCGAAGGAGCCGGCGCGCGGGCGGGACGGGCCGGCGCTACCGCTGCTCATGGCGAGGCCGGAGCGACTGCGGCGCCTCCAGCCGCCGGCCCGGCCCCGCCCCGCCCCGCGCGGGGGCCGCCGGGAAAGCGAGTCCATCCGGCCCCGGAAGCGCCGGCGGGAAAGGGCGGGGCAACAAATGGCGCAGGCGCGGGCGGGGCCGGCCGGGAAATGGAGTCCCTGAGAGGGAGGGAATGAGGCATCTGCACATGCGCGCGAGGGGAGTGATGGGAGAATGAGGCAGGGGGCGGAAGGAAATGGACTCGCGTAGATAGGAGTATCTGTGCATGACGGGAAATGGAGTCCGGCAGGTAGAAAAGGAGGAGGTGTGCGCATGTGTCCGAGGGGCGTGATGGCGGAGTGAAGCCGGGGGACGCTGGGAAATGGAGTCCCGCAGGTCGGAGGGGTAGATACCATGTACGCCTGTGAGTGACTGGAAATGGGCTGCGGAGGGTGTGGAGGTCTGCGCATGCACTGGAGAGATGTGACCGGAAACCGAGGTGGGCATGCCGCGAGGGATTCCGGTAAATGGAGTCTGGGAGCGTGTGGGGGGGGGGTGTAGGCGTCTGCAAGGACTGACAGGAAATGGAGACTGGGAAATAGGGTGTCTGCGCAGGAACCCTCGTGAGCTGCCAGTGACGTCACGTGCTGCCGCGGGGGCCGACGGGAAAGCGAGGAGGCAAAATGGAGAGGCTCCGAGCACGCAGCGCGCGAGAGCCGCAAGGGGTGGCGGGAAGGGGAGTCCAGCCGCTTCCCGAAGGGGGCTGCAGCTCCCAGCTTGCACGGCGCGACGAGGGAAATGTAGTCCCAGCTGTTGTGGGGGGTTGACTACGTCTCCCAAGAGGCATTGCGTGAGGACGGAGCGACGCGAGGCGTCCCCGCTCCCTTGCTCTGCGCGCTCCCCGGGCGCGCCGCTCCTCCTCCCGTCTCCGTGTCCTCCCGCAAAGCGCGGCCGGAGTGAGGGGTACCGGCGGGGGGAACGCCCACCGCGGCTTCCCGCCCCGCCCCCAGCTTCCCCGCAGGGAGGATGTGGCGGGGCAGGGCGGGCCCCGGACGCTCTGGCTTGGGGCAGTGCCAGAGCCGGGGGAGGGCTGTGCACCTAGAGCGGGGCACACCTGGCTTCTCCCTACGGCACCAGGGCAGTGAGGACTGGTGGTCAGAGCCGCCTCCCACAGCCCGGGCCCAGCTGCAGCTTCTCCTTCCTGGGTGGGCTGTCCAGCGCCCGGGCCCCGCCAGGCAGGAAGGGGTTAATGCAGCCGGACTCCGCCCCGGGCTGGGCGCCCCCCCGCCCCGCGGCCCCCCCAGCACCACCCGTACCGGAAGTCTCCAAATCACTGTTTATTGGTTATTTTTCGCGGGTTTTATACATTCGTAAAAGAAGCCGCGGCCGGTTCTGTACAACAAGGTCACTAAGGTGGGGGGTCCCCGCTGCCCCCCAGATGAGGGGGGATCTCCACCCCGGGCGGGAGAACCCGGGGGGTGTCAATGGCTTCTCTGTTCCTAGGGGGGCAAGATGGGGGCGGGGGGCAAGGGAAGAAGTCACTTCAGGTCCCCCCCAGGGTGTGTGGGGGGGGGGGTGGCACGGCCCCCTGGACCCAGCACAGCACAGGCACTTGCAACAGCCCTGAAAGCCCCGGGGGGGGTAGGGGGGCCACGGCCCGGCCCCAGGGGCAGATTTTTGGTTTCCAGCAGGGAACCCCGAGATCAATAGTGGGGGGGGGGGGAGATGTAAGGGGGTGGAGCCCAGCCCACAACCCCCCAGGCCTTGCAGACCCGAGAGGGGCACATGGCCCCCCCTGCAGAAAAGGGGCCTGACGGGGGGGGGGGGGGGGGGGGGGGGGAGAGGAAATTGCTTCTTGTGCTTCCAAAAAAGGCCGGGGGGGGGGGCCAGGACCCCCTAAAACAAGGCAGCAAGTTCACTATAAACAAAGGGGGGGCAGTCCCCATGCAGGGGGGGGGGGGGGGGCTGAAAAATAGGAGATATCTATAGGTATTTATATATGTATAGGCATAGAGGTCCCCGATGTGCCCCCCAACCCCCCCAGTAATGGTGAGAGGGGTATAAAGGCTCCCCCCCAGCACAGGGTGGGGCAATAAGGCAGTGAGGAGGGGGTCTAGCAGTCCCGGTTCTCCAGGGAGAGCTGGGCTGTGGCAAGCTGCAGCTCAGGCCCTGGCTCGGCCTTGGCCTTCTTGTCATCGGCAGGGGTGGGCGCGGAGGCCTCAAGGCGCCGGTCCTCGCTCCAGCGCCGCTTGAAGCGCAGCTTAGGGGGTGCAGCAGCAGCAGGTGTGGGGGGTGGCAGTGGGGCGGGTGGCTCAGGGGCGGGCGGCGCCTTGAACACATCCTCATCATCCTCGCTCAGGTCCGTCACCTCCACCGTCTCCTCCTCTGAGTCGCCCTCGGACACCGGCTCCACTTTGATGCGTGGCGGTGGCTGGGTTGGTGCCGGGACAGGCTCGGACAGAGCAGTAGAAGCCTTGCGGCGCCCAGGGGGTGGTGGCTGCAGCTTGAACTTGAAGGGGGCAGCGCCAGGAGGCTCATCTGGGGGCTTTTCAGGGCGCTGGGGCTGGGGCACCACCAGGCCAGGGTAGTGCAGGAAGGCGCGGGGGCTGAGGTGGTAGTTGTACACGCTCTGCGTGTGCGCCTGCAGGTAGCGCTTCATGTCCTCCGGGCTGAAGGAGAAGTGGGACCCGCCGGGGAACATGGGGCTGAGGGTGGGTGAGGGTGTGAACGGCACATGCCCAGGCGTCAGGGGCAAGGCAGGTGAGAGCTGTGGGGGCAGTAGGGCGCCTGGCCCAGCCAACGGCGACACAGGGAAGGGGCTGAGGGGCTCGGGAGCGCGGGGCGGTGGGCGGGGGTACACGCGGAACAGCCCCTCAGGTGCCAGGCGAGGGTGGGTGGGCAGTGGGGGACCCCCACGGAAGGGGTCGGGGCCAGGTGGGCGGCGTGGGTCCTCGCCCAGAGGCTCCTCCAGCTCCGAGGCGGCCGAGGCGGCATCACTGCAGTCGCTGACTGAGCCGCGGGCCAGGCGCCGTGCCACGGCCGCAAAGACACCCGGTGAGCGCGGGGCCTCTGGACCTGGTGACAACACTTCACCTGGCGTGGCTGGCGGGAACCGGAAGTGCGAGGCACCCGACGGCACTGGCGGCGCGCTCTGTGGCACAGGCCCACCTGCAGGCACACAGCTGCAGTGAGCTAGGGCACAACCCCTCACTCGTGACCTGCTGGTGCCTGCTCCCTACCCAGTGCCCTTCACTTCAGCCCTGCAGCTCCTCTGGTGCCCCTCAGTCCCAACCTGCCACCCCCTGCTCCCCTCCAGTGCCCTTCACTCTTAACTTGCAGCCCTTTGCCCCCTCACTCCCAGCCTGCCCCACCCAGTGCTCCTCACTCCTGACCCACAACCCCCCTGCTCCCACCCCTGGTGCCCCTCACTCCCAGCCCACCGCCCCCTGTACGCCTCTGGCCCCCCCGCTCACCGGCCATGCCCATGTCGATGAAGGGGTAGTTGACCAGCACCAGCTTGTTGAAGTTGAACTTGTAGGTGAAGCGTTTGCCCTTGGTTTTGTGCAGGATGCGCTTGTTGTAGTAGTACCTGGGAGGAGGGCAGACCAGGGGTCAGCACCACAACCACACCCAAACCCCAGGGACCTCAGCCAGCCCAGTGAGTTGGGGCACATGGGGTGCCTGGGTTCTCCAAGTCAGCTGTGGGGGCTGGGGGGCTACAGCACAGGGATCCCGGGGAGCTGGGACACCTGGGTTCTCCCCCACTCACCGCAGCGCCCGGCTGAGCTTGTCGTAGTTCATCTGGGGCTTGCACTTGCGCACGCCCCACAGCCGCGCCACCTCGTCCGGGTCTTTGATGACGAACTCGCCATAGTCGCCCTGCCAGGCGATGACATCGTGGTACTCCTCCTTGCGCAGCAGCTCCAGGATGAAGTGCCACAGCTGGATCTGCCGCGAGCCCGGGCTCGACTCTGGCTTGTAGGCCCAGTCCGGGAAGGCGAAGCCTGGGAGGCAGCGGGGGTCAGGTAGAGGCTGCTGGCCCTTTAAGGGCTATTCCCAGAGAGGTCAAAGTCACCCCCCAGGGGCAGACTTGGATGCCTAGGTTCTGGGTTCTGCATGGGCACGGGAGCCGAAGGGTTAACCCCCCCAGGTCCCCACAAGGTGTGCACATCACCCCCACCTGGGGGGCAACAGGAAACCGGTTTAACTGAGCCCAGGGCCAGTGCCAAGCCACCCACCCTCCCCCCCCACAGAAGAGCTGGTGCCCCTCACTCCTGACCCCCAGCCCCACTAGTGCCCCTCATTCCCAACCCGCAGCCCCCCCAGACTAAACTGGTGCCCCTCACTCCCAACCCACAGCTCCCCCCAAAAGAGCTGGTGCCCCTCGCTCCCAACCCGCAGCACCCCCCTCCTGACCCAGTGTCCCCAGACCCAAGGCGCGCCCCCCCCAGTGGTCCCCAACCCCGCTGGCGGGGGTGGGGTGGGGGGTGGGCAGGGGGAGCGGGCGGGTGGGATGGTTGCCGGCTGAGGTCACCGCCTCCCAGACAAGGAGCCTTTTCTCTGCGCCAGGCGCCCGCCCAACCCCGGCCACATTCCTGGGGGGGGGCGGGGGAGAGGGGCTGGGCCTAGCCTGCAGCCTGGGACCCCCCCTTACCAATGCACACAGCCCCCTGGGATCCCCAGCGGAGCCCCCCCCACCCCAGGGGCATGTCTCTGTGGACACACCAAGTTTTGGGGCACCCAGCCCCCCCCATCCACAGGAAGCTGGGAACTACCATTTTCCAGAAGGCCAATCAGCCACCTAACCCACCTCCCTTGACCCATCTTGATGCCCCACCTTGGAGCCCCTTGGACCCCCCCCTTGGAGCCTGATGCCCCCTATGTCAGGAGGGTACGGGGGGGGGGGCAAGTGCCATCACCCCCAGGCAGCTCTGACCCCCCTTTAACTCCATCAGTTCCAGAGCACCCCCCAGACCAGACCCAGGCACTGGGGAGGCAGGGGGCGAGTGGGGGCTGTTTCCTATTTCCCGAACCCCCAGTGCTCGCAGCCCATCAATAATTCAGGGCTGGTAATGGAGGCCGGGAGCGCGGCGGCCGCAGACGGAGCTGGCGGCATGAGCTCAGCCCCCCGGGGGGCTGCCCCCCCTCCCTGGCCCAGCTCCAGTGTGGAGGGAAGCAGGGGGGCCGAGACAGGGCCTGGCCTGCTATAGGGGGGAGCAGGATCTGATCCAAGAGGTTGCAGAGGACACCAGGCTGTGACACAGGGCGGGGGGGGGGGGGGGGGGGGGGGGGAGGCACAACAGGAGCTGTGATTTGTGGGGGAGGGACACAGGGGGGCATGAGACTCAGGATCCGGGGGCCTGGGGTACAACTGAGCTGGGATATGGGGGGGCTCTGAAAGCCATGGGGAGGACAATGCAGCCTCCTGCTGTACCCCCCCCCCACAAACAGTGCCAGGGTGCACACACTGCCACCCCCCCCCACCGCCGCGTACCAGTCTCCAAGCAACAGGGAACGGAGAGTGCAAGAGCGCGCTAAAAATAACCTGCTGGGAGGGGAGGGGGGGCTGGGCCCCCACCCCAGGACCTGGGGGTCTAGCGCACCCCACTCCTGAAGAGACCTCTCCAGGTAACGGGTCACTTCCTGTCCTGAACGCCCACCCAGGGACCCACTCTGCAGTCGTGGGAAGTCCTGAGGCCCACCCAGGGACGCCCACCCAGGGATGTCCCAGAGGTGGGCGCACATCCCAGCATTGGGGACCCCTCAGGCAATTTGGGGGAGGCAGGCTGGAGCTCAGAGCCGCCCCCCCATCCAGCTGCAGCTCTCCACCCCCACCCGGGCCCACACACGCACGCGCACACACGCGCGCGCGCACACAGACACACACACACACACACACACACACACACACACACACACACACACACACAGAGGGGCCTGTTCTCACTACCAAGGAGGGGCCCGACACCAGCCCTGAATGGGCCACTGTTCCTGGCCTGGCGCTGCCAGACACGCAGGGGCACCCCCCCAACACCGCACAATTGAGGCCTCCCTGGTGCCTGGGGGGGCATCCTCGTGACCCCCGCCTCATGAAGCTGTCCCACCCCCATTCGATCCCCCACCCTTAAGAGGGGGTGGGAGCACCCCCCCAGCTCCCAGCAGGCTCTGATCCTGGGGGGGGGGTACACACAGGGACAGCTCAGCCAGTGACTCAGCCCCCCCACCTCCCACTCCTGTGTGCCAGGCGTGGGGGGCACACGCATACACAAGCACATGGGAGAGAAGGACTGGGGGGGAGCAGGAGCCAGCCCCTCACCCCCCCCACACACGCGTGTGCACACGCACTCGCGCGCACACAATGCGCTGCCTGTTCCCGGCCAGGCTCCTTCCAAGTTTCCTTCCCAGCGTCTCCACTCTGCGCCAGCCCCCCACCCCGTCTGGGCACCCCCTCCCAGCCCAGCCCCCACCCCCCAGGTCCCTGGCTAGGGGGAAAGTTTAGAGGACGGGGTGGGAAAGGGGCCCATGTCTCTTTAATGCCCCCTCCAGCCCCAAAACCGCACGGGCCTGTGACTAATCCCTGGAGCCAGCAGCTAAAAGGCCTGGGATTGAATTCCAGCCTGGGGGGGAGCGGTATTACATCATCCCCCCCCTCGTGTGCGAGCAGGCAAGCACATAGGCAAGCACACACACACGGGCACACACACACACACACCCCCCTCTTAAAGACACAGGTGATTGCCCCCCCTCCCTGGGAAACCACAGCTGGGGGGGGAAGTGAGTGTGGGTCCCCCTTGCATGTGCATGCACACACACACACACAGGCCCCCAGCTCTTAAAAGACATGGGGGCACAGGGGGCCCACACACACATGCTCGTAAAGACAAGAGCTGGAGGGGGGTGTTGAGACACTCCAGGGAAAGAAGTGTATGTGTGCGTGCCTGTGTGTGCGTGCACGCTTGTGGCCCCCTTAGACACACACACATGCTCTTAAAGACAAAAGCTGGGGGGGGTTGAAACTCCCCAGGGAAACTGTGGGGGGGAGCTGGACACTCGTGCCTGTGCGTATGTAGGTATGTACGTACATACACAATCTTAAAGATAAGAGCTGTGGTGGAGGCTCAGACATCCTAGGGAAAGTATAGGGGGTCACAACTGTGTGCGCGCGGGTGCGCACACACACACACACACACACACACACGTGGTCCCCCTAGAAATGCACACAAGCTCTTAAAAGAAGGAAGAGTTGTAGAAGGAGTCAAGACACATTAGGGAAAGTGTGGGGGCCCACAGGCGTGCATGCATGTGTAAGCATGTGGGCCCCGGGACACACCAAACACAATAGAGGGGGGTTGAGACACCCCAAGGAAAGTGTGGGCGGGGGGCACACAAGTGTGTGCATGTGTGTGTGTAGGTATGTGTCTTCAGTGCCCCCCCCACACACACAGACAGGAGTGGGGGGGGGAGAACACCCTTGGAAAAGTACAGCTGGGGGGCACAAAAGTGTGTGCATGCCCCCCCCCGTACACTGTGCACATGCACACACTTAGACACAGGAGTTGGAGGGGAGGGTGAGACCCCCTAGGTAAACTGCAGGGAAGGGCACTGAAGAGTGTGCGAGTGTGTGGCCCCACGCATGTGCGCGCGCACACGCACACATGCGCGCGCACACGCACACACACGCGCTCAGCCCCCAAGTCTTAAAAGACTGCATGTGAAAAATGAAGACACACAGCTTCCCCCACCCCCACTTAAACACACAGAAGTTGGGGGGGTAGAGTCCCCCCCAGGGAAACGGGGGGGGGGGCACGCAGAAGTGAGTGGGGGGGCACGTGCCCCCCCTTAAAGACACACGAGTCTATGGGGGGCCGAGACCCCCGGGACAGTGCAGGGGGGCACTGAAGAGTGTGTGCGCCCCTGAGTCCCCTTTGTGTGCGTGCACCCGCGTGCCCCCCCGCGGGCCGTGCCCCCCCCTGCCATTTTCTTGCCCCGTCTCGGAGTTGGGAAAAGTTTGGTGGGGGGGCTGTGTGGGGGGGGGAGCCGAGGGGGCGGGGCACTCCCAAACGCCCGCATCCCACATACAATCGCTGGCGCCGGGGGGGTCCCCCCTCCCGGCCCCCCGCGTGTCACGTGGCCCCGTGGGGGGGGGGCGGAGCCCCCCCCCTTAAAGGTGCCGCGTGGGTCGGGAACAACAAGTTCTTCTTGGACTCTCAGGTACCCCCCCCACGACCCCCCCAATACAGAGGGGGCAGAGAGCAGCTCCCCCCGGCAACGTGGCAGCCCCCCCCCGCAAGGACTTGGGGGAAAGCAACAAGTCTTCCCTCCTCCCCCAAAAAAACTTCCGCCCCCCCTAGGTGCCCCCCCCCCGCAGTCCGCACCTGCGTCCGCAGGGGTCTTCATGGCTCCTGCGCTGCCGCCGCCGCGGGCTCGGCCCCCCCCACCCCCCCGCCCCGCGCTCATATGCACCGGGCCGCCCACGCCCCCCCGCACACGTCACCGCCGCGTCGCCATGGACACTGGGCCCGCCCCCCGCGGCCCCGCCTCCGCCCCGCCCCGGCCCCGCCCGCGCTGTGGGGGGAGGGCTGCTTAAAGGGCCCGCGCGGGAAGCGAGGGGCAGCCGGCAGGGGGCGCTGCGCTGGGGGGGTGGGTCGAGAGTGAGGGGCCCAGGGCGGGGCGAGTGGGGGTTGCAGGTCGGGAGTGGGGGGTACCAGGACGTAGGGTCGGGAGCGAGGGGCACCGGCGGGGGCACCCTGCAGGCGCCTCGGGGCGGGCGGGCAGGCGCGGGCAGGCCGCAGGAATGCGGCAGGTCCAGGCTGGGGCTGGGGCGGTGCAGAGGCCTGTGGAGTGGGGCGGGGAGCAGGTCGGGGGTTCCCGCCCTCAGCCAGGCCCAGGATGGTGGCCGGCGGGGTGGGCTCTGGAGAGCATGCACAGCCACGCCTGCAAAGGCACGCGTGTGAGGCCTGTGTCACAGGTGTGAGGCCTTATGGGCCGGGGCGGCTCAAGGGGCCAGGGCACGTGTGTGCAACATGCCGAGTATGAGGGGCAGGCAACGTGTGAGCGTTCTGTGACCCCACCCTGGTGCCATGTCCCCATGCATGTGATTGTGTCGCACCAAAACGCCCGTGTCTTCATGTGTGGAGCTGCCATGGCCTATGTGCAAGGGCACCCGTGTGCCCAGAATGGTTGTGCCAACACAAATGCACGCGCACAGACACAGCCCCATGCTTGGAGATTTGCAGGGGGGCATCCTAGGTGCCTGGGTTCTGCGTGTGCAAGCACACAAGCGCATCCCTAATACTCGCGTGCGAGCATTCTCCATGCCTGGCTCGCGTGTTCATGCATGTCCTGGATTCCTGGGTCCTATATGGACATGTGCCCTGGGTGCCTGGATTCTGCATATGTGTGTGTGCATGTAAGTGTGCGCTGGTGTGCCCCAGATACCTGAGTCCTATGAAATGCTTTTGTGTGCATCTGTGCCCAGATACCTGGGTTCTGTGCATATGCCCTAAACACATGGGTTGCCCGTGTGCATGTGTCTGTCTGCCCCAGACACCTGGGTTCTGTGCATGCGTCTGTGTGCGCGTGCACACATGCATGTTAGACACCTGGGTCTTCACATGTATTTGCCTGTTCTGGGCACTATGTGCATGTTGCCAGACCCAGGTCGGTCTCTCCATCCACTGCACGTGCTGCGAGCACGTGTCACACCTGCAACCCCGTGCCTGCGGCTCTTTGCACATCCCTGGGACAGTGTCTAGGCCCTGCATGTGCCCTGGAGGGCACAGTATGGTACACATCTCCCCCGTGTGTGCGGCCACTTGCACGCACTTGGGTACATGTGCATGTGCACAGCACGGCACCCCACACATCTTCAGATCTGTATCTCCTGCACATGCATGCGCATGTGTGGGGCTGGGCCCCTCTCTGCCATGCTGTGCATTGTGCCCCCAGGGATCCCCCCCGCCCCCCCCCCCCCCCCCCGACTCTGGGCCCTGGGGTAGTAATTAGGTGTTTGTTTACGATGCTTCATTTAGCCACAAACTACTAATGCTCCTCGCATGCGTGTGTGCATACATGCACCCGTCTGATGCAAGAGCAGGCCGAGCAAACCAAGGGGTGCCAGGGGCTTGGATGTCTGGGTTCTCTCCAGGTTTGGGGGGGGGGGGGGGGGCTAGGAGCCAGATGCCTGGGTCCCTGATCCAGGTGCAGTCCTGGCCTTGCATGCCCACATGGCCCCTTGCAACACCCCCCTGCCCTCATGCCCATGGCTCTCACTTGGTGGCCTCCAGGCCGTGCCGACATGCCAGCTCCCTGGGGACCAGTCCTGACCGAACATCCTACCTGGGGGGAAAGGGGGGTGAGTGAAGGGGTGACATCACCCCCCCCGCCGGGGTGCCCCCCCCTTCCCTGTGCCCGGGGGTGGGGGGGCAGGGCTGGTGCCGCCGGTTCTGGCCCTGCTATAAATAGGAGCCTTATAAATAATGCAGCGTGATCGGCTATAATTATCGGCGGGAAGTTTGCGGCTGGTAGGATGCATTAGCGACCCCCACCCCTGGGTCCCCAGGCCCTGGGGGCCCTGGCCTCAGCAGGGCACCACTGCGGGGAAGCTTACAGCGCTGGGGGCAAAGCCACAGGGAAGCTGCAGGGTCCTGGCTCCACAAGGAGAAACGGGGGGGGGCAGGGGGGGGGCTGGAGCCACAACGTCTGGGCCCCACCCTCATTCCTCTCCCAGAGCTGGAGAGAACCCAGGCCCCCCCCCCCCCGAGAGCCCAAGCATCTCAGCTCCCAAACCCCCTGCTCTCACTCTCTGGGCCCTAGAGAACGCAGGCATCTGGGCTCCCAGCACCCCTGCTCTCATCCTCCCAGGGAGCAGAGAGGACCCAGGTATCCTCACCCCACTGCCCTGCCAGGGAGGAGAGAACCAGGTGTCCAGGACCCCCCTACAGCCACTTGGAGGTGGGAGGGGAGGCCTGGACCTGCCCAAAATTAGCCACCAGTGCTAAATCAGCGGCAAAATCTCCACAGGTCCCGCCTTGGCTCTGCCTTCTCGCACCAGCCAAGCCGTGGGCACGGGCGCAGGCATGGGCACTGCACAGGGCAGGTCAGGGCAGGCTCCGAGGCAGGAAGGGGCCCGGGGCCTGGGCCTGGTGAGGAGCAGGCCAGGGTCACGTCCTCACAGCAGGCTGCCCACCAGCCTGGGGTCCAGACACTGCTGCAGGCAAACTCAGGGCATGTGTGGGGGCGGTCCCCAGGTACAGAGCTGGGGGAAGCTCACAGCATTGGGGAGCTCACAGCCTTGAGGGAGCTCACAGCACTTCTGGAGAAAGGTCACAGCATGGGGACAGCTCAGGGCAGGGCTGGGGGAAGCTCACAGCCTTGGGGGAGCTCACAGCATGGGGACAGCTCAAGGCAGGGCTGGGGGAAGCTCACAGCATTAAAGCCAGCACAGGGCACTGCTGGAGGAAGCTCACAGCATGGGGACAGGGGGCGGGGCCAAGGCAGAGGTGGGGCCAGGGCAGGGGGCGTGGCGAGCGGCTCCAGCGTGTCCCCCCGCTCCCCCCTCCGCTCACCCCGTTCCGGTCCCGCCCTGATTGGCCGGCTGCTCCGGCCAATGGGCGCGCGCAGCGGTGACCTCATCCCTCGGCCGCCCCGGGGTCCCATTGGCCGCAGCGGGCCACGCCCAGGGCCCCCACGTGGGGCACGCGCCCGGGGGGGCGGGGCCGGGTGCTGATTGGCCGCGGCGGCTCCGCTGTTGCTGAGGGGAAGCGCGAGGGGCCGACGCGGGACCGGCCGCGGCTGCCGGGGGGGTGAGCTCATGCATATGCTAATGAGATGCAAATCGCATGCAAATGAGGGCTCCGCGGGGGTGAGCGACTTCTCCGTAGAGTTTCTGCCCCGGCCGTGGGGGGGGACGACTACAAATCCCGTGAGGCTTTGCGCGCGGGGCCTGCCGGGAGCCCCCTTGAGCGGACTTCGCTTCCCAGCAGCCCCCGCGAGGGCCGCGCGCTTCCGCCTCGCGCAGAGCCAGGTAAACAAGGCCGGGCCCCGCCGGGCCCCGCCCCAGCTGCGCCGCCATTCGCTACTGTAAGCTCGGCACCTCCCCGGCACCGCGCTCCCCACGCCCTCATTGGCTACTGTAAGCGTCTATCGGAGCTGGGAGCACCGGCCCCGCGCAGCGCCCGCCCCGTCCCCGGGGCCCATTGGCCTGCGCGGCTGTCTGTTGTGGGAGGCGGGGCTTACACGGGCCAGGCCCGGCTTCTATTGGGCGGCACCGCCGCCCGTCAGGTGGTTGTGGGCTCCCATTGGCCAGTGTGTCCAGCTGGTCCGGATTCATTCACCATTTTGTCTGCTGGAGTAAAAGGGGCTCGGGGCGGCCGAGTGGGGCTGGGCCGCACCATCCCGCGGGCAGGGGGGGCCGGGCCGCACCATCCCCTGTGCCGGGGGGGCAGGTAACGGGGGGGCGGCCCCAGGGCTGGGTTGTGCCACAGCTGGGGGGTCGGCTGTACCATTTCGCTCGGAAAGGTTGGTGGGGGGAAGTCCTTGTCACCCCGCCAAGAGTGGGGAGTGGGAGCTACCATCACCCCCACAATGGGCGTGCCGGGAGGTGCCACTGCTTCCAGGGCGGGGGTGAATAGAGAGGTCTTGTCTCCCAAAGTTGGTGGGTCAGGAGAGTCTACCCTCCCAGATATGGGGTGAGAGCTGGGCCGTACCAACCACCCCAAAGCAGGGGGCGGGGGCACGCTGGTGCCAAGCGAAGTTCTGGGGGTGTAGCAGGCCTTGGGCCCTACCACGATTGTGTGCGGTGGAGGGTGGGTGATGCCTGGAAGTGGGGTGTATTATGGGATGGGGGGCATTGCTGTGTCAGCCCCGGGGTGTTGGGGTAGGGTGGGCTGGGGGCCAGTCCTTGGGGACGTGGCCCCCTTGGCTGTGGGTGGCTTTGGGGCTGGGCTGGAGAACAGGGGCCAGGGCAGTGCAGGGGCTGGGCTGGGCTGGGCTGGGGGTGGGCCTTGAGGGGACAGGGGCTACAGGTTGGGAGTGCGGGGCACTGGCAGGACAGCAGGGGTGCCTGGAAATCTGACCCCTGCTCCCCGCAGGTCCCTGAGTCTCTGCCTGGCCTGGTGAGAGGAAGATGAAACCCGCGGCGAGGAAGGCTGCCAGCTCCTCACCCGCGTCCAGCACAGGCAGTGGCAGCCACTCTCCCCCCTCCACCCGAGCTAAGGCCCAGCGGCGCCGCCCGGCTGAGGGGGGCCCGAGGCTGGAGGAGGAAGAGGAGGGCGGGGGCAGCGAGGACGCTCCTGACCAGCCACCTGTCTTCCCCGGAGCCCGCTGCACCATGGAGCCCACCCTGGGCCCACCTGTAGAGGCCCCCGAGGCAGAGGGGGCGCCAGGGCCCGACGGGGAGCCCTCCCCCAACCGCAAGACAGCTGCCTTCAAGGCCCGCACGCCACGGCGCAAAGCGGTGGGGCCTGGTGAGGACTGGAGTGGCAGTGAGGGCTCAGCTGCCCCCCCGGAGGATGAGCCTGGGGGCCGGTGCCCCTCATCCAGCACGGACACAGCCAGCGAGCACTCGGCTGATGAGGAGGCGAAAGCAGGGCCGGTGGCACAGCCCTGGGGCCCAACGCCTCAACCCGCACCCTATGACCTGCACCAGCTGCGCTCCCAGCGGGTGTTGGCCCGGCGCGATGGGCTCTTCCAGCCCGCCGTGGTCAAGCAGATCCGACGCGGGCAGGACCTGGGTGTACAGTTTGGCGGTGACCGGGCTGTGACCTACTATGAGGGGGCACTGAGTGCCGGGGCCCCAGATGTGGTCCTGGACGCCACGCCCCCACCAGGCGCTGTGGTCGTGGGCACGCCCGTGTGCGCTTGTGTGGACCCAGGTGAGACGGCCTACCGCGAGGGCACTGTGGTGGAGGTGAGCATCAAGCCAGCCTCCTACAAGGTGCGGTTCGGGTTGTCACCTGGCCCCAGCCCCAGCCCGCGCCGCGACTCAGCCTGGGTCCCGCGCTCTGGCCTGCGCCTGCTGCGCCCACCCTGGGCCCGTGCTGAGCCTGAGAAGCCGGCAGGTGAGGTGGAAGATGAGGCACCCGGTCCTGAGGCCAAGCAGCCTGAGGACGCCGAGGTCTCCAAGATCAGCGCGGGTGCAGGCGAGCCGCCGGCCCCCATCCTGCGCCCGCTCTCGCCCCCCAAGTCACCGGGGCTGCCCCGCCTGCCTGAGGCACCGTCGCCACCCAGCGGTGCTGAGGCAGGCGGCAGCCGCAGCAGCAGCGGGCTATCCGGGGAGAAGGGTGCCGCACCAGGGCCACCGGGGCCGGGCCCAGGGCGCCGCACGCCATTGACTGCGGCGCAGCAGAAATACAAGAAGGGTGATGTGGTATGCACACCCAACGGCATCCGTAAGAAGTTCAATGGGAAGCAGTGGCGGCGCCTGTGCTCGCGCGAGGGCTGCATGAAGGAGTCGCAGCGACGTGGATACTGCTCGCGCCACCTCTCCATGCGCACCAAGGAGCTGGAGGGGCTGGAAGGCAGTGGGCGAGGCAGTGGCCTGCGCGAGGGCAGCGCTGAGTTCGACTGGGATGACACGTCGCGGGACAGTGAGGCCAGCAGCGCACGGGGCGACTCACGGCCCCGCCTGGCACCCACTGACCTGTCGCGCTTCGAGCTGGACGAGTGCGAGGCAGCTGTTATGCTGGTGTCGCTGGGCAGTTCACGCTCAGGCACCCCTTCCTTCTCGCCCGGCTCCAACCAGTCGCCCTTCTCGCCCGCGCCCTCACCCTCGCCCTCACCACTCTTTGGCCTGCGCCCTGCCAGCTTCAGCCCTATCACAGCCTCACCTGTCATCCAGCGTGCGGCCGCCCGCAGCCGCCACGTCAGCGCCAGCACGCCCAAGGGCACCGTGCTAAGCCCTGAGCTGCTGCCGCCCGGCGCCCGCGAACGCCACCCCTCAGGCCTACTGCCCTCCTTCCAGACCAGCCTCACCTTCACCGTGCCCGTCAGCCCCGGCAAACGCCGGCCTGAGCCCCCGGCACCCGGGGCTGAGCCTCACAAGCCAGAGGGTGCGGGGGGCCCTGAGGAGTCCAGCACTGGCGGATTCCGTGTTGTGTCGCCAGCTGCGCCAGGCGCCTTTGGGCGCTCCCGCCAGGCCTCACCACTGCTGCTGCAGACGGAGCCACATCCTGCTGTGCGGCGTGTGCCAGCTGTGCAGCGCGACTCGCCCGTCATTGTGCGCAACCCTGATGTGCCACTACCATCCCCCTTTGCCGAGAAGCTGCCTGAGCGCCCCGGCAGCCCCCGCCGTGGCCCACCTGGCCCTCACGATGCGCCCAAGGCCCCACTGCAGGCACCTGTGCCCATCAACGCCGGGCGGGGGCTGCCAGCCTGCCCGCCCAGCGGGGCCCCCCCTGCGCCTGAGCCACCCGTGCCTGTCTTCGGCGTCTCCTCACCCTTCCAGCCCGTTGCCTTCCACCCCTCGCCTGCTGCACTGCTGCCTGTCATCGTGCCAGGCGACTACGTTGGCCCCCCAGCTCCACGCAAGGACATCATCATGGGCCGCCCTGGCACTGGTAAGTACTTGTCGCACGTGAGGGGGGAGGGGCGGTCGGTCAGAATGTAGCTGGGCACCAAAGGGGGACCCTGTGATACTCATCCTGACGCCCACCATACTTGTGGTGCCGTGGTTGCTGCCTGGGTCTGTGGCTGTCCGTGGCCATGGCTCTGAGTGTTGGTGTTTGCGGAGGAGGCCCCAGCCATCTGGGGGTCGAGGGCTTGGGTGGCTGCAGGGCCCAGGCGGGCATTCGCTCAGGTCACATGGCTGTGTGAGATGTGGCGCGTGCTGGGGTGTCACTTCCTGTGCACTCCTGTGTGTGCAGCTGCGCTTGAGACCATGTGCACATATGTGGAGGCAGTGGTACGTGCACTGAGGCATGTGTGTAACACGTGGGCATTTGCATGTTCCCACGCTTCCTGCTGGGTTCCCACCTCTGCGTGCCAACCCCCACCCAACCACCTGCGCGAGCTTGACGCCAGAGTGGCTGTGTAACACGTTTTGCACGCTCACTGCCCCTTGCTCGGCTGCTCTTGCACATGCATAGGTCCTGGTGCTTGCACAGTCTTGCACACTCGCTCTGCATGAGCCAGATGGCTCCAGGGATTGGTTCCCCTCCTCCTTTACACAACCTGTGGGCTTGCACGCTCAGGCTTTGCCTCGCACGCTTGTGCAAGGGGCATCTGGGGGCCTTCTGCCTGTGACCCATGCTGTCTGTACACTGGTGCCCCTCACAGCTCTCGCATGATTGGCGCACAGCTGGGCTGTTGTAGAAGCCAGCCCGGGGTTTGCCAGGCGTGTGTCCCAGGACCCTCCTCTCCCTGCAGCCTAGGGGATGCTGCCTGCTGTCGCTCGGCAACCCGTTGCCACGACGACCGTCTCCCTGACTCCCCGCACTCCTGGCCCCTACGCTATTTATACTGCCGCGCGTGCAAGCCCACGTGCATACCCAGCTCCTCACACACATGTGGGGGCACCCTCTCCCACACTTGCATAAATGGCAGTGTGCTTGCCCGCAGCTCCCCCTTTTTGCACTTGCATGTGGCTGTATGTGACTTGCCAGTGGGGGGAAGGCTGTGTGTGGGCACTTGTGCACAGGTGCTATAGTGTGTTGGCCATATTGCACACCTCCAGGCATGTCCTGGCATGCCTCCGACCCCTCACAATGCATGTGCAGGGGGCAGCGTGCCTCCTGGAAGCCCTGGAGGGCTGGGCTGTGCTTGCACTTTTGCGCTGCAGGAATGTGCATGCTGTGTTTGGGAGGGGGCTGCACCCCCCCAGGCCACGGGGGGGAGGTGAGTCAGGCTGCAGGCCTGGTGTGTGCAGGGGTGGGGATGAGTCACGGAGCCACACGAAGGCAGTCCCTCCCCTCCCCCGCGTGGGATTATCTCTGGAATGCGTCTGCGCCGCAAGCTCGTAATCCCCAGCCGGGCCGGGCTGAGCTGGCGTGGGGTGGGGCACACATGCGTGTGAGGGAGTATGGGTGTGCACAGGGGCCAGCCCGACACGCACCTGCACAGCACAGTGCTGCCATGTCCATGTGATGCTGTGTGTGAACGCACACATGCGCATAAGCACCCCAATGCCCGCCTGTGCACCTCAGCACCTGCCCTTGTGGTGTGTTGCATGCGCGTGAGTGTAAGAACACACATGTGTGGATGCTCCTGTACATGCCTCATGCAAATGTACATGGTAGGGTATGAGTGTGCTGCAGTGTGCCCGTGCGACACTTGTTGGTGTGGTCACGGTGTGTGTGTATTGCCCAGTGCTGGGGTCACATGCGGGTACGCTGTGGCATATTGGTGCCATCACACGTTTATGGAACGTGTCTGTGTTGGCACATGCCAGGTGCGACATGCGTTTAGGTGCAGAAACTGGACAGGCACGGCCTGAGCGTGTCAGCCAAGGTGGGGACTGGGCTTGAGACCAGGTCTACATGTCAGAAGCGTGTTAGGTTGTTAGTTACAGATGTTGGCTGAGCACATTTGCACATGTGTAAGCGTGTCAGCCATGCAGGAAGCATGTCGGCTGAGCATGATGCAGGTACCGTGGTGGTAATTGAGTATGTGAGGGTTAGCATGTTGACCAAGTGTGACGGTGAGCATGTCGGTGGCGCATTGGCCATGCACGTGCAGTCTGGTGACCTTCTTGGCGTGTTGGCTCTGCATGGCAGTGGCGTTGGCTGAGCGTGTTGGTAGTGTGTCAGCCAAGTGCTGCGGTGGTGTAGCAGTGAATGTGTGTGACCCCAAGCTGACCCTGGTGGTGTGTCGGTGCGTGGGCCCCGTTAGCGTGCAGCGGGTGTGTCTGTGGGCCCAGCATGCCCCTCTCTGCAAGCTGAGCCCCCTCACCCCGGGCGTGGCCCTGCGCCCCCCCCACCCAGTGACGAGGAACCAGGGGAGGGGGGAATCCAGCCTAGCCAATCAGCTGTCTGCATCCCCCCCCCACTCTGCTTCCCCCTCTCTGCTCCCCACCACCAGCCAATCAGGGCCCTCCCCTCCCCTCCCCTCTGCCCTGGCAGCCAATGGGCAGGCAGTGTGTGTGACCGGGCTTCATTTGCATGTGAATGACCCGGCGGCGGTGGCAGCCAATGGGGCGGCAGGGCCTAATTGGGCATGCGTGAGGCGGGGCGGGTGTGGGGGGGTGGGGGGCTGCCCTTGTTCGGGAGGAGGCAGCGGCCCCGGATGGTGCGGGGTTACCCCGGCGACGACGCCCCCGGGGCCCCCCGGCAAGCCCCCGGCCCCTGGGCCCCTCTACGCACGCGCGCTTGCACACACCCTCGCCCGCCCCGCCGCATGGGGGCGCCCCCTCCCGGGGCAGGGCCCCACTGACAGGCGGGGGGGGGAGGGGGCAGCACCATCGCCGTGACGACCAGCCCCCGCCATGTTCTCAGCGGAGCGGGGGCCCCCAGCCTCCCTGCCCCCCCTGGCGTCCCGCCGCGGTCTCGGCATGTTCGGTCAGTGCAGGGCGTGTGGGGGGGCCAGGGCCCAGACGCCTGGGTCCTCTGGGAGGGGAGGGGAGGGGGTGAGGGGTGATAGAGGGGGGTCTGGGTTCTTTGGGAGGGACTGGGGTCTGGGAGGTGAGAGCTGGGGGCCCAGATGCCTGGGATCTCTGCAGCTTGGGGAGTGGGGTGGGGGCTGGGGGGTGAAAACGAAGTCTGCCCATCTGCAGGACGCCTGGGGTTCCCTTCCTGCTTGGGGAGGGCAGTGGGATCTGGGGGGTGACTGGGGGGCCGAGATGCCTGGGTTCTCTGGGAGGATGTGGGGGGTGAGAGCAGCGGGGCCGGGAGCCCGGACACGTGGGTTCTTTGCAGCTCGTGTAGGGCAGTGAGGCCTGGTGGGAGGGGGCTGGGCGAGTACTCCTGTGCCCTGGCTGCCTCAGTTTCCCCCGTGGATCCCAGATGGCTGGGGTGAGCAGAGCTACCCCCCAAATCCCAGCCAGTGGCAGGGGCGTGGCAGTTCCCCCCCCCCCCCAGCAGAGAGGGGTCCTGCTGCAGTGCTCCCCCCTGTGGTCTCGGCCGGAGGAGAGGAAGCTGTGGAGCCGGCGCTTCCCGGCAGCGACCGCGACCGCCAGGCACTTAGAGCCAGAGGAGTCGCAGCGGCTGCCTCCTCTCCCACCCCTTCCGGAGTAGGGAGGGAGCCCAGGCATCCGGGCCCCAGAGCTCCCCCCAGCAAGGGCAGAACCCAGGCGTCTCGGCTCCAGAGCCCCCCTGCTCCAGCCCACCCCCCTGCAGTGGGGAGAGGCCTGTGGTGGTGGTGTCAGTGGCATGCAACAGGCGTGTTTTCCCTGGGGCAGGGCTTGTGCACGGGGCTGTAATGGTGCATCGCACCATGGTATGTGCACATGTGCGGGCAAAGCAGGCACTGGGTCGTGGTCCGTTGCTGCTGTGTGTGTGCAGACACGTGTGCAGCATGGACTGTGCCTGGCATCGTGCCTCTGTGTGCCCTGCGCGTGCGTGTGGCGGGTCACTACTTCGCATGTGCGCACGTGAGCGTGAGGGTTGGGTTGCGAGTTGCCTTGGCGTGGCTGTACATGTCCTTGGTGTGCATGCGCTTTGCACAAGTGTGTGCATTGTCATCTTGCGCACGGGCGGGGGCACAGACTGTGTGTGCTGCCTGGCACGAGCAGGTGTATTCTGCTCGGTGTGCACAGAGTGATGCTGGCCAAAATCCAGGCCATTGTCACTCTGTGTGTGTGTGTGTGTGTGTGTGTGTGTGTGTGTGTGCGCACGCACGCACCATTGTCTCTGCCTCCCCCCCCAGAAGTGCTCCTTGCTCTGATAGGGGCAGGCAGGAAGAGGGTGGGGCCTGTGGCAGGCGGGTCCCATGCGGGGGTGGTACTCTGACCCCCCGCCAACCTGCATCCACGGGCTTCACATGCCCTTCCCACGAAAGCCAGGCATCCAGGCTCCCCCTGCCAGAGAACCCCGGTGTCTGGGCGCTGCGCGTCCTCACCCGACGCCTGCCCTTGGCTCCGCAGTGTGGACCAACGTGGAGCCGCGCTCTGTGGCTGTGTTCCCGTGGCACTCACTTGTGCCCTTCCTGGCGCCGAGCCAGCCTGACTGCTCTGTGCAGCCCACCGAGGGACAGCAGCCTGTTGGCCACCCTGCCACCACTGCCCACAACAAAGGTGAGAGGCCCCAGGGCCTGCAAAAATAGCAGCCACGTACCCGTGGTGTTGGGGGAGGAGCCAGGGGCAGGGAGTGGCCCTTTTGGGTTTGGTGGGATGCACAAAAATGGCTTCCCTGGGTTTTGGTGGGACCCACAAAAATGGGGGAGGGAAGCGGGGCTGGCACTTTCCGCCATCCACCGGTGTGGCATATCCCCACCCAGAACCCCCGGAGTCGGCGGCCGTGGCCCCTGACCTCTCGGGGGCGCTGGGGGCGGAGCCAGGGCGGCTTGGGGCATCGTGCTCGGACGGCCCTGCCCCCGCTGCCCCCCAGGCCCATGCGGGTGCTGCCCCCACACACGAGGATGAGGCCCCGGGGCCCCTGCGCCTGGACAGCGAGACAGAGAGCGACCATGACGACGCGTGAGTGCAGGGCCAGGGTCTCAGGGAGGAGGGGGGGTGTATTTGGGACACGCTCACACTCTGCCCCCCCCCAGGTTCCTGTCTACTGTGTCCCCTGAGATGCAGCTGCCACTGGCGCCGGGGAAGCGTCGGACGCAGTCACTGAGTGCCCTGCCCAAGGACCGTGACTCGGACAAGGATGGGCGCAGCCCCAACAAGGTGAGGAACTCCCCTGCCCCCCCCCGCCCCCCCCCCCCCCCCGGGGCCCCTGCAATGGACCACCCTGGAGCAATGCCCCCATGTGCAAGTACTGACCTGCTCTGGAATGGAATGGTCCAGAGACACAAGCTACCCTGCTTTCCTTTGGAATGGGACAGTCTAGTAGAGCCAGCACCCTGCCCCCCCTCCGGAATGGAGCACACTGGAGGCTCCCCCTACACTGCCCCCCTGCAATGGACTGCTCCAGAGAAACAAGCCTCCCCCCTCTCCAATGGGCCGCTCCTAGGGAAACCCCTGCCCCCCCCCATGGAACACTCCAAGACCTCATGTCACCACCCCCCCCCCCAGTTTCCCCCAGTGGAAGTCCTTGAGAAAGTTTGAGGGCATGCTGTACTCCCCTGCCCCCCCCCCAGTCCCACATGGCATGTTCCATGTTCCCCTCTAGAACTAGGAGATTCCATGGCAGGGGAGGGCAGTTATTTTGGGCGGAGGGCCACTTACTGAGTTTTGGCAAGCCATCAAGGGCCACGTGACAGGCAGCCAGGGGCAGATAAATATTAATTTTCTAAATTTTTTAGGGGCCCTAAGGGCCGGATAGAATGGCCTGACGGGCCAGATTCAGCCCGCGGGCCGCATTTTGCCCACCCCTATTCCATGGGCTATTCCCCTTTCTCCCCTACGTGGTATAGTCCATAGGAATTGGCGCTCCCCTCCCTTTCACCCCAACCTGGTATGTTCCAAGGGGGTCTGTGCACCCCCCCACTTTGCTCACAAGTGGTACACCCCATGCAGGTGCATCCACCCACCACAAGGACCCCCATCCTCTGCACAGCATGAGGGGTCCCCATCATCTCTGCATGGCATGTACCAGGAGTTCCCCGGGATCCCCGTGCCCTCCTCACAGCCCGTTCCATGAGGCCCCCAAGGGTCCCCAGCCACAGGGGAAGGAGTGGGGCACAGCTCATTTGCATACTGATGTTGCCCCTCTGCGCGGCAGCGGGAGAAAGACCACATCCGGCGGCCCATGAATGCCTTCATGATCTTCAGCAAGCGGCACCGGGCGCTGGTGCACCAACGGCACCCCAACCAGGACAACCGCACTGTCAGCAAGATCCTGGGCGAGTGGTGGTACGCGCTGGGCCCCAAGGAGAAGCAGAAATACCATGACCTCGCCTTCCAGGTGCCGCAGGGCAGGGGGTGGCACGGCGTGGTGCGGGGGCAGGGCTGGGGGGCACCCTGGCCTGACCCTACCCCCCGGTGCCATGCGACCATGCAGGTCAAAGAGGCACACTTCAAGGCACACCCCGACTGGAAGTGGTGCAACAAGGATCGCAAGAAGTCGAGCTCGGAGGCCAAGGCGCCGGGGCCAGGGCCAGGGCCTGGGGGGGGGCCCAAGGAGCCGCGGGAGCGCAGCATGTCGGAGACGGCAGCTGCTGCAGGTGAGCCCTCCCCACCCCGGGGTGCCCCCTACCCGCCCATGCCCGCTCATTCTCTGCTCTGCTCTCCACAGCCTCGGCAGAGCTGCCGGATACCAAAACGGGGGCAGGAGTTGGGGCTGCGCTGCCCCTGGCGCCGGCAGGGGGTGCCAGCGCGCAGCACCCACGACCCCGTGCCTTCTCACACAGTGGGGTGCACGGCCTAGACACGGGGCCCCGTGATGCCCAGGCGCTGCAGGACCTCACCCAGGTACCAGGGCGGGCCCCAGGGGCGGGTCATGGCGTGGCCACCCCTGCTCATGCTGCCCCATCCCCGCTGCAGATGTGCACGGGGCAGGCACCCTATGGCACAGCGGCCAGCAAGGGACCCTTCGGGGGGTTTGCAGCACCCCCGGGTGAGGCGGCGCGGCCCCCGCTGCTGCCCCCGCCAGCCCGTGGCCCCCGAGCCCCCCGCCCAGCCAGCGAAGAGATGACCAGCGATGAGGAGCGCATGGTGATCTGCGAAGAGGAGGGTGATGATGATGTCATCGGTGAGGCCCCCCCCCTTCCCCCCCCCAACCTCTGCACCCCCCGAGCTGCCCGCTCAGGGACGTCACCACCCCCCTTGTCCCCCGCAGCAGATGACGGGTTCAGCCTGGCCGACATCGACCTCAAATGCAAGGAGCGGGTGACGGACAGTGAGAGTGATGCATCCTCGGGCGATGAGCCTGACACCAAGGTGGGGCCACGCCACGCTGGGTCGGGGGTGGGGGGCATGCCGGCGGGGTGGTGCCCTGCACGGCACTGACCCCCATCTCCCCCGCAGGGCTTCGCCCGGAAGCTCTTCTCGCCTGTCATCCGGTCGCCGTCGCTGCCGGGCGCCTTCGCCCCCTGCCGGCCCCCTCCCTCCCTGGAGCCTGAGACCCCCGACCCCCAGACTCCCGCCAAAGCCTTTGGTGCCCCCCCTGCCACTGCCCTGCCACCCACTTCCTCACCTGCCACAGCACCCTTTCCTAGCCCGTTCAAGGCGCAGGAGGGGCGGGCAGGTGCCCGGCCCCTCGCACTGCCCCCAGCCAAGCGTCCTGAGGCCCGCTTTGAGCCAGCACCTGCCCCCCCGTACCGTCGACGCAGCGCAGGGGGCCCTGAGGCGGCCCCCCCCTCGGTGCTGGCGCCGGGCGCCGGGGGGGTGCTGCAGGCGCTGGTGCTGCCCGAGGGGGGGGCACGCTATGGGGGGAGTGCCCGGGCAGCCTCCACTGTGGTGACCAATGTTGTGCGGCCCGTGAGCAGCACCCCAGTGCCCATCGCCAGCAAGCCGCCCTGCAGCCCTGAGCCCCCCAATCCCCCGCTGGCCCTGCTGGGCCCGGGACCCCCCAAAGCGGAGGCGGCGGTGCTGGGCCGTGCTGGGCTGCTCGGCACTGACAAGAAGCCCCAAGGGTCCATGGGCAAGGCCTCTCCAGCTGCTGGCACTGTGGTCACCAGCCTGCTGGTGGGTGCAACCGGCTACGGGCAGCCTGGGGGGGCAGCGGCAGGCCCAGCTGGGGGGGCCTCAGTGGCCGTGCTGCCCAGCGCGGCCCTGGCACAGCCACCTGCTGTGCAGTTCATCACACAGGGCCCAGCAGGCACGGCAGGGCCCAATGGGGCTGTGCCGCTGGGCATCCTGCAGCCACCGAGCAAGGCGGGCAGCATCACTCAAGTACAGTACATCCTGCCCACACTGCCACAGCCCCTGCAGGTGGCTGGGCCAGGCAAGGGGCCGGGGGCCGGGCCAGGCGCCCCCAGCATCCACTTCGCCCTGCCGCCTGCCAACGGCAAGGTCCTGGCCGCACCTGCTGGTGCCCCCCCAGGGCTGCCCCTGCTGCAGCCCGCGCCTGGTGTGCCCAGCAGCACCGTTACTGTTGTCTCCACTGCCCCCAAAGGTAAGGGGCCCCAATCCAGGGGTGGGGATTCGGTGGTGGGGGGTGTGCTGCTCACCCCCACCCGCTGTCACTGTCTCCACAGCCCAGGCGGCGTCGCCAGTGCAAGCACCGGGCACAGGTGCCGCAGCCCACCTGGTGCAGGGCAAGGTGCTGGTGCCCATGGCGGCCCCCCAGGTGACAGTGCGGCCCAGCAGCACTGCCGGCCCCCTGCCCCAGGTGGCCCCACCCTTCCCCGTTCCTGTGCAGAACGGTGCCCAGACCACCAGCAAGGTCAGTGCGCCAGCCCTGGGCACCTGCATCCTGCGCATGTGTGGGGTGCGCATGTGTTGCATCCTTCGTGTGTGTGTGGTGCATGTGTGCACGTGTACCCCGGGCACCTGGGTACTGTGTGTATACGTGAATGTGTGTGTACATGTGTGCATGTGTTCCAGATGCCTTGGTGCTACCCATGCACGTGTGCCATGGATGCCTGGGTTCTGGGTGCGTGTGTGTGCAGGTTCTGGATGTCTCCATTCCATGTGTGTGCAAGATACCAGTCATATGTGTGTATGTCCTGGATGCCTGGGTCTTGTGTGTATGCATGCATATATGTGGGTGTGTGTTTGCGTGCATGTATGTACCATACACATTTGTGTGTGTCAGACTCCAGATTGTGTGTGCACGTTCCTGGTGCCTGGGTTCTGTATGTGTGCAAGATGTCTTGGTCTTGTGTGTGCGCATGGGATATTTGTGTCCTGCATGTGTATGCCTGGGGCTGTATCCCAGATGCTTGTGTTCCCCATGTGTCACGTCTGCCTGTCCTGGACAGCTGGGTCCCGCATGCCTGCGCCTCACACCCTCTTCTCACCCCTGCAGATCATCCAGCTGACGCCGGTGCCTGTGGTGCAGCCCCCGGCTGCAGTGCCCAGCAGTGCCACACTGGTGCCCCCGCTCAGCCCTGCGGCAGTGGTGGGGGCGCCCAGCCAGCCTCAGAAGGTCTTGCTGCCCTCCTCTACCAGGTAGGACTGCCGGGCCTGGGAGGGCAGTCGGGCTGGGGATGCTGGGCTCAACCTCTGACCGCCCTGTCTTCCCCACCTCCCCCCCCACAGGATCACCTACGTGCAGTCAGCACCCACACACCCCCTGCCCCTGGCTAGCTCGGCCTCACCAGCCCAGCCTAGCCCTGTGCCTGCCCCCGCCTACGTGCAGGCACCTGTGGGGGCCACCCCCATGGCGCTGGGCTTTACCGCCATCGGGCCTAACGGCCAGGCCATCGTCCAGCCCCTATTGTCCGGTAAGGCCTGGGCAGGGGGTGGGGGGGATGGTGCGGGGCAGGCAGCAGCATCTAACTGCGCGTCTCCTCTGCAGGCCAGAGCTCCCTGCTGGCACCGGGGCAGGTGGGGACACCGGCACTGCCCGGCCCGGCACTGTCCCCAGCCTCCAGTGGGCAGGTGATCACGGCCATCTACCCTGGCCCCGCACCACCGCCTGCACCTGGGCTGGTCTACAGTGTGGCCAGCTCCACGCCTGCTGCCCCCACCGCCATCCTGCCCAAGGGGGTGGGCAGCATGGCCGCTGGGCAGGGCCCCATCGCCCCCGGGCACACTGGTATGTGGAGGAGAGGTGGGGCAATGCAAAGGAGGGATGTAGAATGGGGTGGGGCATGCAAGTGATAGTGGGGCTTTAAGGGGCAGGGCTAGGCAAATGTAAGGCACTACAGTGCTTTTGGCAGCCCCACCCACCTCATTTGCATAGTGCTGTAGTTAGACAGAGCCAAAAGCCTGGGACAGGAGTTCAGACTAGTAGGTCCAGAGTGGGCAGAGCCAGGGACTGTGGATGGGGCTGACTGCGCCTCCCCCTGCAGGGCCCCTGGGCTTCCCACCTGCACCGGCCCGGCCCCCGCGGCCCCTGTCGAAGCCCCCCCAGAAGGTGAAGGCCGCCATCGCCAGCATCCCTGTGGGCTCCTACGAGTCGGCCCCCTCGCCTGGCACCGCCCGCACCCACCCAGGGACGCCGCAGCCGCCCGAGCCTGGGGGCGCACCCCGACACCACCATGACCCCTCACCGCCCACTCCCTCACCGCCCCCCCGGGGCACTGAGGCCGGCCCCGGCCCTGAGCCAGAGCGTGAGGCCTGGGATGGGGGTGCCCCCCCTCCCTCCTCCTCACCCATGCCCCCCCAGCACCCATCGCCCGAGACGCTGGACGCCGAGGGCTGGAGCCAGCGGGACCCTGCACCAGGGCCCTGCGAGGACAGGCTGGCGCCGGCAGCCCCCTCACCTGCCAAAGGCCCTGAGACGGTGAGTGCTCCCCCACCCCACCCCAATTTCCCTCCTTCTGACCCCTGTCAGCTGAGCTCTGCCCCCCACTCTCCCGCAGGCTGCCAAGTTCCCTGCATCCCCCGACTGGCGCATCCCAGCGCCCGAGAGCCGCCCCGATGCCCCGGCTCCCCCTGCCGGCCCCTCGGCTTCAGCCTCCTCGGCCACCGCCAGCCCTGGGTCTGGCGAGGGGCCCCGGGGAACTGCACCGGCCCCCACGCCACCCACTGCCGAGGGCCTGGAGCGCAAGGAGGGCAGCGCCAAGAAGGCCAAGGTGCGACCGCCCCCCCTGAAGAAAACCTTTGACTCTGTGGACAAGTGAGTGATCTCGGGGTGGGGGGGGGTCTTGTCATGGGACCCAGGTGTCTGGGAGGGCCTCCCTGTGACCCCTCCCTCCCCCGCACTGCCGCCCCCCAGCAGGGTCCTGTCGGAGGTGGACTTTGAGGAGCGGTTCGCAGAGCTGCCCGAGTTCAAGCCTGAGGAGGTGCTGCCCTCGCCCACGTTGCAGTCGCTCGCCACCTCACCCCGTGCCATCCTGGGGAGCTACCGCAAGAAACGCAAGAACTCCACCGGTCAGTGGGGGCACGGCCGGTGGAGTGGGGGCACCCTGGGGGGGGCCAGCGGGCACCTCTGACCCCCCTCACTGCTGCCCCCCAGACCTAGACTCATCCACCGAGGACCCCATCTCGCCCAAGCGGAAGATGCGGCGCCGCTCAAGCTGCAGTTCGGAGCCCAACACGCCCAAGAGCGCCAAGTGCGAGGGGGACATCTTCACTTTCGAGAAGACAGGTGAGGTGGGGCTGGGCTGGGTGTGGGTGGAGCAGGGGCGCAGGGTGGGGCTGACACGTGCCGGTGCTGCGCAGGCTCGGAGGCGGACGATGTGCTGGGTGAGCTGGAGTATGAGAAGGTGCCGTACTCGTCGCTGCGCCGCACCCTGGACCAGCGCCGCGCACTCGTCATGCAGCTCTTCCAGGACCACGGCTTCTTCCCCTCAGGTCTGTGCCTGGGGTGGTCGGGGTGGGGAGGCTTTCCACAGGGTGCAGCGCAGGGACTCCTCGCGCCCTGCCGGCCCAGCTTCCTCTTTCCCACTTCCTGTCCCAAATGGCTGGGCGGCACGGCGGGAACTTCCTGGCTCACCTACCCCAGAGCCAGCTGCCCCCTGGGGTGTGATACCTGCACCAATGCTCACCCCAGAGCCTGCTGCACCCCAGGCCTGTGACACCCAGTTAATGTGTTGGCACCCGCCAGGGTGATCCTTAGGGGCCGAGCCCCAACATGCCGGCCCTCCCTGCAGCCGTGCTGACACCCATCTCATCCTTCCACAGCCCAGGCCACAGCCGCCTTCCAAGCCCGCTATGCTGACATCTTCCCCACCAAGGTGTGCCTGCAGCTGAAGATCCGTGAGGTGCGCCAGAAGATCATGCAGGCGGCCACGCCGGCTGAGCAGGCCCCCTCCACGCTCGAGCCAGGTGGCCCTGTGGCCCCAGCAGGCAGCAGCACTGGTGGCCCCGAGGGGCAGCCCCCAGAGCCAGCCGCGGGCCAGGACTCGGGCCCTGGGGCGGATGGGCCGAGCGGGGCTGCCTGGGACAGCACGCAGCCCTCACCACCAGGAGGTGCCAGCAGCAGCAGCAGCAGATGAAGAACCCCATGTGGGCCGGCTGGTCATAAACCACTGTGGGAGCTTCGCCCCTACGCCACCCCCCCCGCCCTGCCACTGGGGGCCAAGACTTGCCCCTGCACCTGCCCTCCACGGACGCAGGTGGCACTGCTGCACCCACCATTCCAGGATGCAGGCCCCGCCCCTGCTGCCATGGAGACCGTGGGGAGGGCGGGGCCAGGCATGGGGGCCACGGACACCTGTAAAGTGACCGACTCTTTTCATAACGTTAAATATTTTGAGACCTGACGTACTCGTTGCCTCTGTGTCGCCCATCCCTGCCACGGGAGGAGGCAGGGCTCGGCTGCCTTGGCCAGTCGGCACCCGTGCTCCAGCTACAGGATGGGCTCGGCTTTCGTGGCCACTCTGACTGCCGTGGCTGCACCCCGTGGGTGGAGGGCTCCAGCGTGGCCCCCCATGGGGTGCTGCAGGCAGCCCCTTTTGGGGGGTGCCCCCTCCCCGCCGCCGGCACATGTGGATCATGGGGGTCTCCACCCCTGCCTCGCTATTAAAGCTCTTGAACAAGCCGCCGGCCACTGCGTGTGTGTCTGCTCCCGCCATGGCCCCTGCCTGTGGGGACTCCACCTCGCAGTTGCTGCATGGGTCCTGCAGCTGCCTAGCTGGGGGCAGGAGCTGCCCGGCAATGGCCCTCGGGGCACTGGCCTGGGGGTCCCTGTATAGAGAAACAGTTCAGCTCCCCCGCCTTGCAATGGTTGGACCCGTCCCCTCCACTCCCTCTGGAGGGCTGGGGGATACCATTCCCGCGGGAGGAGGGGGCCTACTGCAGAGGTGGAGAAAGGAGGTAGTGGTCAGTTTCCCAACCACCCGCCCCCCCACGGGGGCTACCAAGCAGTTTCTTGTAGCTGCCCGCCCCTGTGTCCTGGCTGGGGTCGTGCCCAGGAGCAACGCGAGAGAGAAATTCTGCTCCTACCCAGCAGGGACAGTGGTTTGGTCCACCGGGTAAGAACAGAGTTAAGTTGCCCCCCCCTCCCGGGGCAGAATGGTCGCGTCCACAGTGCGCGCGGGCGGTTCCACTGCCCCGAGAGGGGGAGGGGGGGCGCTGTAGCTAGACCGCGACGCGTGGAGATGATGCGAGCCGCAGCACCCTGTCGTGCTGTTCTGTGCCCCTCCCGCTGCTGTGCTGGGGCTGTTCCGGGCATTGCTCCCCCACCCCCAGTTCAGCGGGGCTCTTCCCTCCACCCTGCCTCCAGCTGCTGCTGGCTCTTCCCTCCACCTCGCTCCGCCCCTCCTCCCGCTCCAGCTGCTACTGGCTGTTCTCTTTACCCGCCGCCCCCGTGCTGGCGCTGGCTGGTCCCTTCATACCCCCCCATCCCTGTTCTGGCTGTTCCCTTCACCGCCCCCCCCCCCACCGTTGGTGCTGGCTGGTCCCTTTATCCTGCCCCCCCTCCGCTAGTGCTGCCTGTTCCTTTCACCCCCCCCCCCCCAGCAGCTGCTTTAGCAAGGGGCCTGGTCCCAGGACCCTCTGAGAGGGTGGACGACTGCCCCAGAGGGCAGGCCTGTCCCGTTTCCTGTGCACTTCCTGTCCCCCCCCCTTGTTCCCCTTAACCAGCTCAGTCCTGCCCCCCAGAGCAGCTGCGTCTTGGGTGTCTTTGGCAAGCCGGCCCCACAGCTCCTGGGTTCCCAGTGCCCAGTGTCCCCGTGGGATCGGCCTGACCGGGACACCCCGAAACCCAGGAACAGCTGGAATAATGAGGCACAGGCCGGCCCCGCCTGCCCCTCAGCGCCGTCCTCGGGCTCAGCCTGTCCAGCGGAAAGCGCACGAGGTCCGGGGACACGGGGGACGCTTTATCCGCAGAGGCTGGGTTATGAGTACCTGGTGCAGTGCAGCCATCGTGCTCCTCGCGGCCGTTGCCTCTGCCGTGGCGCTGGGCTCTCCTGGGAGGTCGTTCAGGGCGAGGTGGAAGGGCTAATCGAGTCCCACAGCTGGGGCCACCTTGCCCCCCTGCAGTACCGGCCAGGCCAGGCTGCGTGGGAAGCGCATGACCCTCCCAGGGCTCCGCCGCACAGCTCGGTCCTCATGTTGGGGGGCTTCCCCTCATGGGCCTGGGCCCCTCTTTGGGGGTCACTCTGTCCTGAGCCGACTGTGGCCCTGGTGCTCTGCACATAGCCCGCAAGGTGGTGGGGAGGGGCCGAATGCTTCTAGACCCTTCCCTTGGCCCTCTTGTCCCTTTGGGGATTACGGGCCTGCTCTTGCCCCCTCATTTCCTCCCCAGGGGTGTGTCTGCACCAAAATGCCCCCCTCACTCTTTGCACCCCATCTCCCACAGGTTGCAGCCACTGCAGGGAGCTATCTCCCCCCTCGGGCTCCTTCCTGCCCCCGCAGCTCAGAGGCACTCAGTTGCCACCCCTCTAGGGTATGGGGTTGCCCCACAGGCAGAAGCCATGCTGGACGCAGGCGGTGGCATCAGCCATACTTTCCTTCCTTGCTGATCACACCCTGTCCCATCCTGCACAGCCAGGGAAGGCAGGGGATGGACCTGCAATGACTTCACTCAGGACGGGCACCATGTCCAAACCAGACTTTATTGTCGTAGCCTGCCTGTAGACAACATGGGACAATTAAAAACCAATTAAACGCACCCCTGGCTTCTTCCAAACCAGCTGCCAGCACAAGCAGGGGAAGGCTCTGTGCAGTATGGCCCTAGCTGGGCATGGAGATGGAGCCCAGCTGGTGGAGGTCGAGCGAGACGGAGGGAGGAGTGCTGGGCGCAGGGTGGTGTAGGTCCTGGTGGCCAGGCACCGCACTGGCAGGATCTAAGGGGAACGAGCGCACAGGCTGTCATCATGTCCCCGCAATGCCCACTGTACATTCTCTATGCCCCATCCCGCCTGGGCACCACACAGCTTGCCAGGCTGGGTGGGGGTATGCCCACAAGGCTTGGGACAGGGGTATGGTGGTGGGGTGGGCTCCATGGTACCTGCTGCTCCTGGGCTCCCTGGTGCCTTGCTGCTGCTCTCGCCTGGTGCCGGGTTGCTGCTGCCCTGCTGTGACGTGGGTCCTGGGGGGGGTGCGGGGTCTGTGGGGGGCAGCTGAGCCGTGCCATAAGGCGCGGGGCTGAGCATGGGGAGCACATGCACTTCCATCATGATGGGGGTGCTCGGCAGGGGCAGAGGGGAAAAAGGCACCTCAGGGCACAGGGGCAGCAGCGGGTAGGGGCTACCGAGGGTAGCACGCGCAGGAAGCAGCATGTGGGCCGCAGAGGGCGGATCCGGTGGGTAGCGGAGACTGCTGCGGGGAGCCCTGCCAGAGCTGGCTCTGGAGCCCTGGGTGTTGGAAACCAATGGCGGACACCAGGGCGGCCCTGGCGAGACCAGGCGGGAGCCCCGGTACTGCGGAGCAGGGGTGCGGGTGTGTCGGTGCAGGGCTGCCCGTAGCGGCGTCAGCCCTGCAGGTGCTGCCCTGTCTCTGGAGCCCGTCAGGACCTGCGCCTGGGTGGGGTCTGACGCCATCAGGAGGCTGGCGTCGCAGGGCGGGGCAGGGAAACCGGGGAATGGCGGCCAGGTAGGGCAAGGGGGCAGGAAGGTGGGCATGGCAGCAGCAGGGGCTGGCTTGGGAGTGTTTCTCAGCACCATCAAGGCCTCAGCGGCCTCCTTCTGCAGCTGCTCTTCGGAGATGGGGGAGAAGACGAGGCCCTGAGGTGGCCAGAGCGGCAAAGGAGCCAAGGCGGAGGGCACCTGCAAGAGAGGAGTTGGGGGAGGTTAAGGCACCCCCTCACCCGTGCCAGCATCTGGCTATGAGCAGGATGGATCTGAGGGCTCTGTACCTGGGTGCCCAGTGGCATCGGCTCCCGGAGGGCGCTGGAGCCTGCGTTCCTGTCCCGGGGGCCCAGCACCAGGCGGCTGCAACGACAGAGTGGGCATCAGAGGTGCACAGTGTTTGGGAGCCCACTTACCTCCTAGCCCTGGTGGTTTGATGCCCAAGCTGTCCAGCCTAACCCATCTCGTCCTCCCCAGGCGCGGGGGAAAGCCCGCTGTGGTGCTGGTTCAGTTCTGGCAGATGCACGTGTGGAGCAACCCAAAACAAGCCCCTCCCGTTGCCAGCCAGCCCAGATACCTACCCAGGCAGGTCAGAGCACGCTGCTGGGTACCAGATGGGCCCCAGCGGTGGTGGGAACACCTGCCCAGGGACTGCCAGGAGGCCAGGTGGGGCACATGCCATCTCGCTGCCCTCGCACCCTGCCAGATAACAGGAGGTGACGTGAGATGCTGGGCCAACGTGGCGCTGCTTGAAAGGGTGACGCGTTCCCGTCCCACTGAGGGGAGCAGCCCACAGAGTGCCCGGCCATCCTGGAACGGACGATCCAGATCACACCGGTCGCAGTTATGGGGGTTGATGGCGACGGGGCTACGCACCTGGGTGAGTTTGCAGGTGAGGCAGCACCTGGCAGCAGAGGGGCGGTGGCAGGGGGAGAGGTGGCACGAACCAAGGGGCTGGGGCTGGCTGGTATTCCCCAAAGGCCCAGGGCAGGTCTGGCGTGCTTGGCCAGTGGGGGAGAGGCACCCAGGAGCTGTTCTACAAGGGGACACAAGAGAGGCGGCTGGAAGGAGAGAAAGCAGGGAGCTGCTCAGGGCAGTGGCTGCCAGCCGTGCCTTTCCCTCTCCTCACCTTCTTGGCGAGCGGGTGTCTCTGGCGGGCGGCAGGCGCCGTGGCATCGCTCCCTGCTTCCCCGCTGGCCGGCTCCACGTTCTCCTTCTCCTCTGCAATGAGGAGGAAGGGGCTGGGCAGGTCGTGCAGCCGGCATCACCCTGCGCCACAGGGCTGTGGGGGCGCGTACGCACCTCTGCCCACGGCCTTCTGCCGCTGGCTCCCCTCGCACGGCTCCCCTCGCACGGCAGAGCCGTCCCCAAGCGGGAGCAGACCCCTGGCCAGCTGCCGGCGCAGCTCCGTCTCCTGCTGCCGGCGCAGGGCCACCTGGGCTGCCATGACACGGCGCCGCTGCCTGCCAGGAGCAGGGGGAGAGACGGACCGTGGGGGAAATAAAAAGATGTGGCAAACCCCTGGCTCCGGCCTGCCCTCCAGCGCCATACTGACCCCCCCCCCCCCCCCCCGCCTGCCCCTCCAGCGCTCCCCGTGGCGCACACGTGCCAGGGGCGCGTCCCCACCCCCGCCTCCATACAGGATGAGGATGCACTTGTGGCACTGGCAGCCCTGGAACTGGCAGCATTTCTTGTGGCCCTTGAGCAGGGCCTTGACTCCGTGGTTGCGGCAGCGGGCACAGGTCGGGGAGCGGGTCAGGGCCGCCGGGGCGCGGTCCGACGCGCTGCTCTCGCGCGTGGTGGAGTCCGACAGGCAGCACCGGATGCGGGACGTGGCCGGGCCTGGGGGGTCCCCGCCGCCCTCCATGGTCCCTGGGGGGAGAAGCGCTGGCTGCCTTAGCAACTGCCCGGCCCCAGCAATGACGGCCAAGCCCGAGGCCTGCAACCGAGACCCAGATGGCGCCCGCCACGCTCCAGGCAGGCTGGATGGCGCCTGGCCACCGGGCGCCTCGAGGCCGCCTGCCCAGCAGGGGCGGGAGCCCGAGGTGGCCGCGTGGGCGGGGCTGCCGCTGCCGGGCGAGGCCGGAGCGGCGGGGCCACGTGCCCGGGGCAGGGGCGGCCGCAGTACCTCAAGCCCGACCCGGCCGTGCCAACTGACCCGAACCCACTCTGCCCCCACCCTGCAGCCGCCGAGCCAATCACAGCGCCTCTTTTACCGCCCGCTCAACATTAAGGGCCAATTGTGGCTCTGCTTTCATGTGACACCTAGGCGGCGACCAATCCGAAGCGCCCGGCTCTTTCCCGCCGTCGGGCAGCCAATCAGGTTCGCCTTTCCCTCAGGGAGGAGGGGAGCAGCCGCTCCTCTCCCCGCCTCACGCGCTACCTGGGAATGAGCCAATCAGCGCCTCAGAGTCGCTCGGGAGGGCGGGGGCGGGTCGGAACGCGCGCGGCCTGGGCTGAACCATTCGGGAGCAGGAGAGTTGGAGCCGTTGGGATGAACCATGGTAAACCAAGGGGGATCTGCCCTCTGAACGAAGAGCGGCCGAGGGAATGTTCTCCCAGCATGCCCTGCGCCAGCGCGGCCAAGGGGATGCTCTCCCAGCGCTCCCAGCATGCCGTGCACCGAGAGCGAGTGTGACTCCCAGCATGCAGTGCACCCAGGGGAGTGTGACTCCCAGCATGCAGTGCACCCAGGGGAGTGTGACTCCCAGCATGCAGTGCACCTAGGGGAGTGTGACTCCCAGCATGCAGTGCACCCAGAGCGAGCGTGGCTCCCAGCATGCTGTGCACCCAGGGGAGTGTGGCTCCCAGCATGCAGTGCACCCACAGTAAGCTTGGCTCCCAGCATGCCATGTTCCCAGGGGAGTGTGGCTCCCAGCACGCTGTGCACCCACAGCAAGTGTGGCTCCCAGCATGCCATGCGCCCAGGGGAGTGTGGCTCCCAGCATGCAGTGCACCCACAGCAAACGTGGCTCCCAGCATGCCGTGCACCCAAGGGAACGTGGCTCCCAGCATGCCATGCACCCACAGCAAACGTGGCTTCCAGCATGCTGTGTGCCCAGAGGAGCGTGGCTCCCAGCATGCAGTGCGCCCAAAGCAAGCGTGGCTCCCAGCATGCCGTGTGCCCAGGGGAATGTGGCTCCCAGCATGCTGTGCACCCACAGCAAACGTGGCTCCCAGCATGCTGTGTGCCCAGAGGAGCATGGCTCCCAGCATGCTGTGTGCCCAGAGGAGCGTGGCTCCCAGCATGCCATGCGCCCAAAGCAAGTGTGGCTCCCAGTATATCGTGTGCCCAGGGGAGTGTGGCTCCCAGCATGCCGTGCACCCACAGCAAACGTGGCTCCCAGCATGCCGTGCGCCCAGAGGAGCATGGCTCCCAGCATGCCGTGCGCCATGGGGAGTGTGGCTCCCAGCGTGCCATGCGGCTTAGAGCTGAGTGCCACCAGGGCCTAGGACGGGCCCATCATAAGCGCCTGCTTCCTGCAGGTGGCAGCAACGAAGCGTGGTACCCGCCCCGCCTCCCGCTGCTCTGGGCGTCGGGGCCCGGTGGTGCCCTCCAGCGGGCCAAGCAGGCAGCTAGAGAAAGCGAAAGCAGAGCGGTCAGCTCAGCCCGTGATGCGCCCGCCCCGACGCGCGCCCCAGTGCAGCGCCTGCACCGCTGCCCCGGGAGGTGGGAGCCGGACGTCCGGGTTCTTTCCCGGCTCTGGGAGGGGAGCAGGATCTAGTGGTTCAGAGCGGGGGGTGGGGATGCCTGGGGGCCCCGGGCTCGGTGTAACCCCCCTTCCTCCCCCTGCCCAGGCCGCCTGCACCCATGGAGCCTGTGTGCTTGGTGGAGCGGGTGCCCGCATCCGGCGTGCTGCGCGTGAACCCCAGTGCCCTGCACCGGCTCCGCACGCTCGCCCAGCCCCTGCATGTCCTGGCTGTGTTCGGGCCGCGCCGCACCGGCAAGTCCTTCCTGCTGGACCGGCTGGCAGGGGCTGCTGCAGGTGAGTGCCCCCTGTACACGCCCTCCTGCCGGCCCCACGACCCCCACACTTACCCCCGCCCCCCCCAGGCTCTGGGCCCCAGCGCGGAATCTGGATGCGGTGCCTGCCTCACCCTGCCCGGGCCCGGCACAGCCTGGTGCTGCTGGACACCGAGGGCTTCCCCGACCACGAGCAGGTGCCTGGGCAGGAGGGGGCACTGGGAGGGCAGTGCGGGCTGTGGGGTGAGAGGAGGGGGAGCTGGGAGCCCAGATGCTGGGTCCCCCCAGCTCTGGGAGAGCTGCGGGGTGAGAGCAGGGGGCTGGGAGCCGGGATGCCTGGGTTCGCTGGGGGGCGCGGCTGACGTGCAGCTGCACGCAGGACGACGAGGATGCCTTTTCCCGGCTCTTCGTGCTGAACGTGCTGCTCAGCAGCGTCTTCGTCTACAACAGCCGTGGTGACGGTGACCCCCAGGCCCAGCTTGAGCGCCTCACGTATCCTCTGCATGCCCTCGCGCCGCCAGGCCCCCACCCCTTCCTTGCCCCCCACCCTGCCCATGCTTCACTTTTCCTTCACTGGTGCCACAGCTACGTGCGGGAGCTGCCACAGCGGGTGTGTGTGCTGCCCGAGTGCTGCGAGCCCTGGGACAACAGTGTGCTGCTAAGCACAATCCTGCCCACTTTTGTGTGGTGCCTGCGGGATGTGGTGCCCGACCCCCAGCTTGACTGGGAGCTGGAAGAGGAGCAGCATAACCTGGACTCCACTGTCAGCGCTACACCAGGTGGGCTGGGGAGGCTAGTGGTAACGCCCACCCCAGAGCCAGCTGCATCTCAGGGACCCTGTGATACCAGCCCTGACACCCAGCCCAGTTCCAGCTGACCACAAGGTACTCTGGGGCCGGGCCCTGTTTCCCCACAGGCGCAGACCACTCCCCGACTCACTGCATCCAGAGCACCTTCTCCTGCCGCAAACTCTTCCGCTTCTGCCCCCCTGGCCTGGACGGGGAGTGGGGGATGCCGCCTGCCCCCCTTGGCCCACTGCACCCCACCTTCCAGGGGCAGCTGGAGCGCTTCCAGCAGTACGTCCTGAGCTGCGAGCCCAAGGCTACCCTGGGGAAGCACCTCATAGACGGGATGTGTAAGTGCAGGGGTGAGGGGATGAGCTCAGGTGTCCAGGTGGCCCCTAATGTGGTCAGAGGGTTGGCAAGGGTCAGGGGCAGACAGGTACCTGACCCCATGCCCACCCCACCCTCCCCCTCAGTTCTGGCTGGGTTGCTGGAGCGCATCGTGGAGCTGCTGGGCCGGGATGAGACCATCCTGTTGCAGGAAGTGTGCAAAGAGCTGCTGGAGGCGACAATGCCGGTACAGGCAGGGCTGGGGGGCACTGCTGGTGGGCGGGGGGGTGCAGCCAGTGACTGTCTCTCTCCTTCCTCCCCAGCATGAGGTTGAAGGCTGCAGGACCCCCAGCCCCTTGGGGCCAGTCCTGGAGAGCAGAGGAGCAGCCAGTGCCGCGCAGCCTCTCAGGCCCGAGCCCAAGGTAGAGGAGAGGTGTCAGCCCCGGGACAGGGGCTGAGAGCAGGGGGGACCCAGAGCTCAGCCCACCCCTCTCCCCACAGGTGGAGGCTGTTGTGGTCCTGCAGGCATCTTCAGCCCCTGACAGGGGTGGCACCAGGGGAGACAGTGCCCAGGTGTCACTGTGGGACCCAGCCCAGGCCACCTCTGCTACGGGGCCCATCTGCCTGGTGGAGAATGTGCCGAGCCATGGGCTGCAGGTGAACCGGGAGGCGCTGGCACAGCTGCAGGCCAGGAGCCAGCCCGTGGTGGTGGTGGCCATCGCTGGGCTATACCGCACTGGCAAGTCCTATCTCATGAACCAGCTGGCCGGCAAGAGGACAGGCAAGTGCCCGGACGCCTGGAGTCTCTCCTTGCTCTGGGAGGGAAACGTGGGCTGTGAGCCTGGAAGCCTGGGTCCTGTAGCTGTTGACAGCCCAGCACCGCTCTCCTGCAGGTTTCTCCCTGGGCTCCACCATCCAGTCACACACCAAAGGCATCTGGATGTGGTGTGTGCCCCACCCGCGCCGGCCCGGCCACACACTGGTGCTGCTGGATACGGAAGGGCTGGGCGATGTGGAGAAGGTGAGCGGGACACGGCCCCAGGGTTGCCAGGAGCGTGGTTTGGGGTCTAGCAAAGCATGCTGGGAGGGGGTGACTACGAATAGCGCAAGGGCTGGGGTGTTACATGGGGTCTCCCTCCCCTGGGCGGAGGCTCACAGGATTCTGGGCGCTGGGGATTCAGGGCTGCCTCAGTTTCCCCCAGCCCAGGTCAGACGGTGCTCATGGGTGGGTCCCACAGGGCAACGCCAAGAACGACACGTGGATCTTCACATTGGCCATCCTGCTCTCCAGCACCCTGGTCTACAACAGCCTGGGCGTCATTGACCAAGGTGCCATGGACCGGCTGCAGTATCTTTGGCCACAGGACTGGTTAATAACTTGCTGCTGCTGCCAGCTGGGGGGGATGTGGTGGGTCTATGGGTTGTGGGGGTTTGTCTCCATTTCAGGGGTGCTGGCATCCACATTTCCTTAGCTGGCCCCAGCTACGTGACGGAGCTGACGGAGCACATCCAGGCCAAGGCAGCATCTGGGGCTGGCCTGGCAGCAGCGGGGGACGGGGCCGACTTTGTGCGCTTCTTCCCAGCCTTCGTGTGGGCCGTGCGGGACTTCACACTGCAGCTGCGGCTGGACGGGCGGGACATCACGGCAGACGAGTACCTGGAGCACGCGCTGAGGCTGAAGCCAGGTGCGGCCTGAGGCCGTGGTGCAGGAGTGAGGCCTGGGGACCCCAGAGCTGTCCATGTCTTCAGCCGGCGCCTCTTCCCACCTCACCCCCAGGTGATGACCAGTGTGCCCAGACCTACAACCTGCCACGGCTATGCCTGCGCCACTTCTTCCCCACTCGCAAGTGCTTTGTGTTTGAGCAGCCAGCCCACGGGGAGTACCTGCACCGGCTGGAGGAGCTGCACGATGACCAGCTGAACCCTGGCTTCCGCAAGCAGGCAGCCCACTTCTGCGCACACATCTGGGCCACGGCGCAGACCAAGGCCTTGCCGGGTGGCCATGTAGTGACAGGAAAGTGTGAGTGCCCTGTGGGCGGTGCTGGAAGCAGCAGGGGTGTCTGTGCCCAATGCTGGGGGAGCGGTTCAAGGAGAGGCCCTAGAAACCCCAAGGAGCTCGGGGAGGCATTGTGAGCAGATGGGGCTGAGCACATGTAGCCCAGGGCAGACAGGAATCAGAGCCAGGGTGGAGCAGACTCCTCTGGGACAGCTCTCCCATGTGCCTGGACCAGTTTTGGGGCAAAGGGGTTCCTCCGGGATGTCTCTGAGGTCCTGGAGAAAGTCTGGGGACCCACCTCTGAGCCATGCCCTCCACAGTGCTGGGGGACCTGGTGGTGACCTATGTGGATGCCATCTGCAGCGGGGCGGTGCCCTGCCTGGAGAATGCTGTGCTGGCCCTGGCGCAGGTGGAGAACTCAGCGGCAGTGGAGGAGGCCATGGCCCGGTACCGGACAGCGCTTGGGCCATGGTCAGTGCTGCCCACAGAGACGTTGTCGGAGCTGCTAGCGCTACATGCACAGGCTGAGCACGATGCCCTGGAGGTGTTCATGGCGCGCGCCTTCAAGGACGAGGATCATCTCTTCCAGCACAGCCTCAAGGTAGTGTGTGGGTCCAGCCCCGGTTTGGCTCAGTGCTGGGTGGGGGGGAGTGCAGCTCCAACAGCCATGTCCCTGCAGGAGCAGCTGGATGTGGAGCTGAGCAAGCTGTGCGCCGCCAACGAGCAGGCATCCCATGACCGGTGCCAAGCTGTGCTGCTGGAGCTCTCCGGGGACCTGGAAGCCCACATTGGCAGTGGCACCTACGCAGTGCCTGGTGGCTACCAGCGCTACCTGGATGAGCGTCAGCGAGTGGTGGAGCAGTACCAGGAGGTGTCGCGCAAGGGGCTCATGGTGAGTATGGTCAGGGGCCTGGGGGCCCGGATGTTTGGGCTCACTCCAGTTCTGTCCATGCCCTCCCAGGACAGGTGACATCCCCGGTGCAGTGGTTGGGGGCTGGGTGCGGCCGTGGCAGTGGCTCACCATGGACTGTGCCGTGCAGGCCGTGAGCGCCCTGCAGGAGTTCCTGCGGTCCCAGGATGCTGTGGCTGACACCATCCGGCAGGCAGACCAGAGCCTCAGTGAGCACGACAAGGAGCTTGCAGGTGAGACCCCACCCCAGCACCCCAGGTCACACCCCCCACCCGCTCTGACACAGCACATGGTGCCCCCCAGGGCAGCAGGCACGGACAGAGGCGGCGGAGCATGAGGTGGCGGCACAGCGGATGGCACAGGAGGCGGCCGAGCAGAGGCGGCAGGAGGCCAAGCGCAGCCAGGCTGGGCACGTGCAGCAGCTGGAGGCCCGGCTGGAGACTGAGCGCCAGCAGCTGCTGGCTGAGCACCAGCGGGCACTGGACCACAAGCTGAAGGTACCAGGGGCTGGGTAGCACCCAGACGCCTGGGTTTTCTCCCAGCTCAGAGAGCTGGGCACCCAGATGCCTGAGTCCCGCTGACTCTCTGTCCCCACCCAGGAGCAGGAACGGCTGTTGCACCAGGGCTTCCAGCACCAGGCCGAGCAGCTGCGGGCTGAGATCCGGGGCCTGCAGAGGCAAATAAGCCAGTCCCGACGCCAAACCTGCGTGCTCTTCTGAGGGGCTGTGCAGGCGCACATGTTTTGGACCTGCTGCCCCTCCCAGGAGAGGGGGGCACACCCCAGCTGGACTCGCTCCCTCTGCCCCTGGAGTTGCTCCCTCTGCCCCTGGAGGGCCCAGAGGCCTGGGGGGGCTGGATTCAGTGGGGCCCCGTGCCACTGTTAGGGTCCCTCTGTCCTGCTGCAATAAAGAATGCTTTGGAAATGCCCCAGTCTCCTCTGCCTTGTGGGGGGCACTGGGGACAGCCGGGGGCACTGTGGGGAGGGGATCCTTGAGGCGATGTCTGTGGGACTGGGGCTCTGCAGGGTGGGCAGCCTTGGGGACTTGCATGTGACACAGATATGGGGGCAGGCATGTGAGACCCCTTGTGTGGGTGGCAGGTCAGGGTGGGCGCATTGGCGTAAGCGTCTGGGACGTGCTGGTGTTGGTGCATCTGTGTGGGCACTCATGCGAGAGCTGGGGTGATGGCATGTATGAGATGAGCTGAACTGGACCATCACGTGTCACATGCCTGCATGGGTGTGTTGTCAACACGCCAAAGTAGCAGCAGTCGTGTGACAACTGTGCATGAGTGTAAAGCCATGTTCAGGCGAGGGACAAGCCACACTGTGGGTGACAGCTGCACATAGCAGGGCATGTGTGAGAGCATGCAAGCTGGGTTGCGGATGCTTGTGACATAACCCTGCCCGTGTGTGTGTGTGGTGTGTGTGTGTGTATGTGTGTGCGCGCGCGCATGTGCCAGATTCCCTCTGACCCGCCCTGGCTCCAGCTTTTGCTTTCGCTTTCCAACTGAGGCGTCCGTCCTGGCTCTTGCAGCGCTGCCGGGCTGCCGGGCAGAGGCATGGATGCACAGCACGGTAACGAGACAGGTAGCCCACGCATCTGTGCCCCAGGGGCAACTAAGAGCCAGACGCCCACATCTGCTCCGGTGCCTGGGGTGCAAGCACCTGTAAACTGGCGGATCCCAGTCCCGGCGCAGACAGGGCTAGTCCGGGAGATGGGGTGGGGGCTGAGTCCTAATCCCCTGGGCTTCTTAATCTGGACATCCCTCGAGCCCTTTCCTGTACCTCTGACCCCTCGAGCCCCTGTGACCCTCAGCCGGGCCACCAAACCCTCACGGCTGCACCCCAGAGCCTGACACTTCCCTTCTCACCCCTGCCCAGCGCCAGCAGCCCTTCCGCAGGCTGCCCACCCCACAGCGATGGCGTTGCAGACCCCCATGCCAGCCCCCATCTGCCTGATCGAGAACAGCCCTGCAGGGGGGCTGCAGGTGAACCGGGAGGCGCTGGCGCAGCTGCAGGCCGGGAGCCAGCCTGTGGTGGTGGTGGCCATCGTGGGGCTGTACCGCACCGGCAAGTCCTATCTCATGAACCAGCTAGCCAGCAGAAGGACAGGTGAGTGCCCGGACACCCGGGTTGCACACCCAGCCTGGGGAGGGGAGTTGAGGGCTGGGGGTTGCAGCAGGGTGGAGCTGGGGGCTCCGGATGCCTGGGTCCTGTTGCTGTTGACAGCCCCAGCGCCGCTCTCCTGCAGGCTTCTCCCTGGGCTCCACCATCCAGTCACACACCAAAGGCATCTGGATGTGGTGCGTGCCCCACCCGCGCCGGCCCGGCCACACACTGGTGCTGCTGGACACCGAGGGGCTGGGTGATGTGGAGAAGGTGAGTGGGGCACAGCCCAGTGGGGCTGCTGCGAGCGTGGTCTGGGGTCTCGTAAGGGATGCTGGGAAGGGGCGGCTATGAAGGAGCAGTAGCGCAGGGCCTGGGGTGTCACCTAGGGTCTCTCTCCAGGGAGCCCCCTGGGCGGAGGCTCACAGGGCTCCGGGTGCTGGGGATTTGGGGCTGCCTCAGTTTTCCCCAGCCCAGATTTGACAGGGTTCATGGGTGGGTCCCACAGGGCGATGCCAAGAACGACACGTGGATCTTCGCTCTGGCTGTGCTGCTCTCCAGCACCCTGGTCTACAACAGCCTGGGCATGATCGATCAGCGTGCCATGGAGCAGCTGCAGTATCCTTGACCCCAGGGCTGGGTAACAACCTGCTGCTGCTGCCAGCTGGGGGAGAAGTGGCAGGTCCATGGGCCGTGGGCTCATCTCCATTTCAGGGATGCCGGTGTCCGTGCTTCCTTAGCTGGCCCCAGCTACGTGACGGAGCTGACGGAGCACATCCAGGCCAAGGCGGTGCCTGGGGCCAGCCCAGCAGCAGGGGAGGACGGAGCCCAGTTTGTGCGCTTCTTCCCAGCCTTCGTGTGGGCCGTGCGGGACTTCACACTGCAGCTGCGGCTGGACGGGCGGGACATCACGGCGGACGAGTACCTGGAGCACGCGCTGAGGCTGAAGCCAGGTGGGTGCCGGGGGAGGCTGCACTGGGGTGAAAACATCCTCCCCTGATACCTAGGGCTGGCCTGGGGCAGGGGAGCTGTTTTCTGGGGCCTGCCGCAGCCCCAGAGCAGCCATGTCTCCCCTCTTGCTGACGTGTCACCCCAGGAAGTGGCCAGGTGGCCCAGACCTACAACCTGCCACGGCTATGCCTGCGCCACTTCTTCCCCACTCGCAAGTGCTTCGTGTTTGAGCAGCCAGCCCACAGGGAGTACCTGCACCGGCTGGAGGAGCTGCACGATGACCAGCTGAACCCTGGCTTCCGCGAGCAGGTGGCCCGCTTCTGCGCACACATCTGGGCCACGGCGCAGACCAAGGCCCTGCCAGGCGGCCACGTAGTGACAGGGAAGCGTGAGTGTCTTTGCGGGATGGGGCCAGCCCGGCCCAGCCTGGGCAAGCTGTGGGAGGGCTGTGCCCAGCACAGGGGGAGCGGGTGGACGAACAGCCCCAGAAAGCACTGGGGGACTCGGGGAGACATTATGAGCCTGGGCAAGGCTGCATGCACATGGCCCAGGGCAGACAGGAAGGGACCCAAACCTGTGGAGTCCCCCTACCCCAGGAAGCAGTACCAGGGTGGGGCTGACTCCCCCGGGACAGCTCTGCCACGTGGCCGTGGCAGTCCTGGGGCAAAGAGCTTCCTCTGGGACGTCTCTGCCAACTCTGGTGGCCACACAGGGAGGGCAAAGGCCCCGATACTGGCCCCAGTGTCCATCCTGGACGAGGTCTGGGAAGCCGCCTCTGAGCTGTGCCACCCACAGTGCTGGGGGACCTGGTGGTGACCTACGTGGACGCCGTCCGCAGCGGGGCGGTGCCCTGCCTGGAGAGCGCCGTGCTAGTCCTGGCGCAGGTGGAGAACTCGGCAGCAGTGGAGGCAGCCATGGCCTGCTACTCGGCGGCACTGGGGCCGGAGCTGGCACTGCCCACAGAGACGCTGCCGGAGCTGCTGGCACTGCACGCGCAGGCTGAGCGCGAGGCCTTGCGGGTATTCATGGCACGCGCCTTCAAGGACGACACGCGCCAGTTCCAGAGCGAGCTCATGGTATGTCCCATGGCCCCGGGGGCATCACTGCCCTGGCCCAGCCCCGCTGCTGGGACGTGCCCCTCACGCCTGTCCCGCACGTCCGTCTATCCCACAGCGCCGGCTGGAGGAGCAGAAGGAGGAACTCTGCCAGCGCAACGAGCGGGCATCCTTGGAGCACTGCCAGGCTGCACTCGCAGAGGTTTCACGGGACCTGGATGCCTGCATCCGGGACGGGTTTTATGTGGTGCCTGGTGGCTATCAGCGCTTCCTTGGTGACCGGCAGGAGATGGTGGAGCGCTACCGGCAGATGCCAGGCAAGGGGATAAAGGTAGGACCCAGCTGAGCCCCCTGTTCTGCCAGGGCCTTCCCAGGGATCCCACACCTGTCCTGGGTACCCACCGCCCTCGTGCCTGGGAATGATGTGAGCAGGTGGGCGGACACTTGGACAGTGGCTGGATCCAAAGGGGAAGGCCCCTGGCCTGCCCAACACTCGCTGGATAACGCCCCGGGCTGTTGCCCCTCACCCAGGCTGATGCAGCCCTGCAGGACTTCCTCACCTCCAGGGAGCCGATGGCTCAGGCCATCCTGCATGCTGACGAGGCCCTGACGGAGACAGAGAAGGAGGTGGAAGGTGCATGGGGCAGAGGCACTGCATAAGACAATGCCAAGGGGCAGGGACTGGATGGGATGCAAAGCCAGGGGCAGCAGGTGCAATAATGCAGCCTCCACACCACCCCCAGCACAGCGCGCCCGGGCAGATGCCATGGAGCGGGAGCAGGAGCTGCTGCAGCAGGAGCAGGCTGAGGTGCAGCAGAAGCTGGAGGAGCAGAGGCGCAGCCATGAGGAGCACGTGCGGCAGCTGGAGGAGACACTGCAGCGGGAGCAGAAGGCACTGCTGGAGGAGCTGGACCGGACGATGGCACAGAAGCTGCAGGTACGAGGGCAGGAGGGCATCCACGCGGTGCCTCAGGGCTGGATGGGGGCTGACATGCATGTCCCTGCAGGAGCAGGAGGCGCTGCTGTGTGAGGGCTTCCGGAAGGAGTCAGCCCGCATGGGGGAAGAGCTGCGCCAGCTGAGGGAGGAGAGCGCTGCTGTAAGCCAGCCATCCTGGATCAGTGCTGCGCTGGCCCTGCTGGGTGACGTGGCCTCCCTCATGCTCCCGTGCCTTATGGGCAAGGTCATGGGCTGGGGCACCCAGCTCCTCGGGCGGTTCTTATAAGGGCAGCGGGGAGTCATGCTGCCTGGCGTGGGGGCTGCTTCGTCCCTGCTGCCACTGTGCAGCCTGGGGTGCGGGAGGGGGCAGGATGCCAGGCTAGATGGGCCTGGGGCAAAGGGGTTCCTCCAGGACCCCAGGGTTGTACCCAGCTCCCGGAGGGGAGTCGTGGCCGGGGAATGAATGTAGGGGGAATGGGGAGCCCAGACGAGAGTCTGCCCCAAGCCAAGCCTCGGCCCCCTGCTCCACACCCACAGGGCAGTGTCTGCCCCGGGACACGTGTGGGTGGAGGGGGCCGAGCTTGGCACCAGCTGCAACAGCATTGCTTCCAATAAGTGCAACAGCAATACTTCCAATAAACCCTTTACTGAATCCCATTGGTCCTGTGTGATGCTGAGCACCTGCTGGGAACAGCTGAGGAATAAGATGCCCAGAACCTCAGCCCTGCGCAGGGTGAGGGTCAGTTGCTTGGGGTCCCCGTGCGAGTACATACAGTCCCCCAGCTTGCCCTGCCCTGGGGTGATGCGTGCACACGTATTGCCTTGTGAACCCTGCTGGTTTCCTGGAATCAGCTGCTTGGCAGGAAGGGCGGTGGTGCGGCCCGCACCTCCCCCGGCCTGCTCACTGTACCGTGCTTGGCTCAGTCTCAGCCCCAAGGGCCCCACTGCCAGGATCCTGTTTGGGGACGCTGGCTGCCAGTTCCAGCCCCTTCCTGTTCCTGCAGGCCCACAGAAGGGCAGCTCCGAGCAAGGGGAGCCGCAGGGCATGGCTCTGGGGGTTGGGTGCAAACCCAGGTGTCGAGCTCCCAGTGCCTGGCTCTACCCCCCAGAACCCCTCTGGCTCCAGCGTTTGGTGTCCTGCTTCCCATGCTGGAGCACCCCTTGGTGCGACCTGCACCGGCTGGAGGAGCTGCACGACGACCAGCTGGAGCCTGGCTTCTGTGAGCAGGCGGCCCGCTTCTGCACACACATCTGAGGCACAGCTCAGACCAAGGCTTTGCCAGGTGGCCACCTTCTAACAGGAAAGCATGAGTGCCCTGGGGACAGTGGCGGGTCTGTGCCCAATGCTGGGTGAGCGGGTTGAGAGGCCCTGGAAACCCTGAGGGGTTCAGGGTGGCATCATAAGCAGACCAGGTTGAGCGCATGCAGCCCAGGGCAGAAGGGAAGCAGCACCAGAGCGGAGCAGATTCTCCCAGGACAGCTCTCCTGTGTGGCTGCAACTGTCCTGGGGCAAAGGGGTAACTCCAGGATGTCTCTGCCAACTTGGGTGCACACATGTGGAGGGCAGAGGCCCTGGTACCAGCCTCACATCCATCCTGGAGGGGGTCCGGGAATCCACCTTTGAGCCGTGCTGTCCTCAGTGCTGCGGGACCTGGCAGTGACCTACGTAGACACCATCCACAGCGGGGCAATACCCCACTTGGAAAGCACTGTGCTGGCCCTGGCGCAGGTGGAGAATTCAGCAGTGGTGGAAGAGGCCCTGGCCTGGTGCAGGGCGGTGCTGAGGCCACAGTCAGCACTGCCCACAGAGGCACTGCTGGAGCTGCTGGCGCTGCATGCAGAGGCCAAGTGTGAGGCCTTGCGGGTGTTCATGGCACACACCTTCTGTGACAAGGTCCACCTCAAGGTCTTCCAGTGCCACCTCAAGGTCCTGTGCGGGGCAGCCGGAGTTTGGGTCGCATCCTGGGTGGGGGTGGGAGTGCAGCTCCACCAGCTCCAACCTACTGTGTCCCTGCAGGACCCGCTGGACATGGAGCTGAGTGTATCACCGATAAGCAGGAGTCCTGGGACCGGTGCCAGGCTGCGCTGCAGGAGCTGTCCAGGGACCTGGATGCCCACATCCACAGCAGCACATATGCAGTGTCCTGCGGCTACCTGGATGAGTGCCGGCAGGTCATGGGGCAGTACTGGAAGATACCAAGCAAGGGGCTCATGGTGACTACAGCAGAGGGGTGGCCGGAGCAGGCTGGGGGCCTGGACATCTGGATTCTGTCCAGGCCCGGGTGGGGGTTGGGAGCTGGGGGCCCGGACACCTAGGTTGTCTCCAGCTCTGGCTCTGGGCGTACCTTCCTAGGGCTGGTGACATCCCTGGCGTGGTGTGTTACCAGATTTGCCCATTATTTTGGGGTGTGCTCATTAAAGGGATACGTTTCTAGGGTCTTGGTAATTCTGTCAATGTACTGCTTGTGTACTGGTGTTTCTATACGGAGCTGTATATCTCCCTTCTGCAAGTCCTCACCCCCCAATGGAACTACCTTGCAGGACTCAGTCTCAATGGGGCTGGGTTCCTCCAGTCACCAAATCAGTCATACACACAAACACACACAGATTAACGTGACACGCCTGACCTGGCCGGTTTGATCAGCATGGACAGGCTGACACCCTCATATGCCAAGAATCAGTTCATCAGAGCAACAATACACTGCAGTCAGGCACAAGCACACAGGTGAACAGACTCCCTCTGCATCCGGCTGGGTGTCCAGCTGACACCCTCGTGGGCCAGCATTCAGGTCATTAGGGCACGTCTGAGTCAAACTGGGTCAATCAGCCTGTACAAGCTGATCCCCTTATGTGTTTTAAACTCAGCACGTCCCAATCTTTGGCCTCTTGATGAGCAGACCCCACAGTATTTTTGGGCTTCGCAGGGATCTTTAGCTTAGGTAAAAGAAGTGTTGCTGCAGAGCACGGGAGGAAAGAGAAGCAGAGAAGGAAAAATATACCCAGTTACTACCAGGTTGACTATAAAAGTTATTTATTGCTAAGCATATGAAATATATAATGGTACTAATAGTAATAGATATGCAAAGAAAAAACAAACACAAGCAATTACAGTACTACCCTGGTTTCACTAAGTATTTGGGGAAACTTAGCTCGAGCTTAACTAGTACAGTTCAGGGTCAGAAATTTATGCCTAGAGAGAAAAGAGAGAGAGAGAGAGAGCTGGGATCTCCCCAGTCCAAGGCACTTGGGTCTCAAAGCTGACAGGTAAAGTTCCTAGCACAGTCCTTGAAGGGAGACGATATGTTCTTCCAGCGTCCCAAGAACAACAGCGGGTGGTGTCAGCACACAATTTTTCTTCTTGAAGCGCGCACGCTGCTGCTTTTTACAGATTTTTATACCCTCAGTTCAGCTGCTTCGAAGCATTCTCAATGGTGTAAATCATTGTCTTTTCTCTTGACAAGGGGTTATCTGGTTTGGAACATCTCAAGAAACTGATTGATAATCAGGAAACACATAAGGTTATGGAGTACCCAGACACTTGGGAGCCAGCTTGAAATTCCTATGGATAGCAGATATACTCATGGGATATCTCATGGTTTCTTCAGAAACAATAGATAGCTTGCAGCATCACGATTTTGGATTTTTACTTGTTGTGAACAAGCCTCAGCTTAGCATGACTTTTCCAGATCTTACTATAGTCTTTTAACAGACTTAAGGCATTTATTGGGCTGTTTATAACCTTTGGGCAGGAGGACTTCCACCGGTCGTCCTGGGAAAAGCATGACAACACCTGGGATTAGGGCTCCAATGGGCTGGACGCTGTGATGAACCCTTTACCATTGTTCAAATGTTGCCCATGCCCCCTCTGACTCCGTCTCTTGCCTCAGCATTCCCTAACCCGGCAACCGAGTTTTAGTCAATCAAGTTTAAATAGGCCTCCCATAGCGGGACCGGGGAATGTACGGCCCAATATACCTATTAAACTTAGAGGTGTGTGTGTGTGTCGGGGGGGGAAGTCCTTTGTAAATCCAGATTAGAACTGGTCTGATAAATGCTGAGCTGGATGTGTGTGAACATGGGTTGATTAACATTTGGAGCACAGATTCCCCATCATGCAGTGCTCTCCTGCTTTTCTGGTCCCAGAATTCACTGCAGTCTCTGCTTCAGGCTTTCTGTTCTCCATCTCTCATGTAAATGAATGGTCATCTGGTTCCATCTCGGATGCAAATGAGACCTAGGGCAGTTGATTCACTCTTGTTGCCCTGATCTGGAGGGTTTTAGGTGTGTCTCTCACTGCACCTTAATCAGTTTCGTTTAGGCATGGGGGGAGGGGGAATTCTTTGTGAGTCAGACAGACTGCATCCTGTGCCCCAAGAACACAGAGCTGAGACGTAACAGGTGGTTGGGGCTGGGCACAGCTGTGGCTCACCATGGGCCATGCCGTGCAGGCGGTGAGTGTCCTGCAGAAGTTCCTGCAGTCCCAGGATGCCGTGGCCAACACCATCCTGCAGGCAGATCATAGCCTCAGCGAGCCCGACAAGGAGCTTTCAAGTGAAACCGCACCTGGCACCCCTGCCCCACCTGCTCCACACCCCAGCCTGGCCCTGACACAGCACCCGGTGCCCCCCAGAGCAGCGGGCATGGGCGGAGGCAGCGGAGTGCAAGGCGGCAGCGTAGCGGGCAGCACAGGAGGTGGCCAAGCAGAGCGGCAGGAGGCTGAGCACAGCCATGAGGAGCACATGCGGCAGCTGAAGGCTCAGCTCGAGGCCGAGCACCAGCAGCTGCTGGACGAGCACTGGCAGGTGCTGGACCACAAGCTGCGGGTACAGGGGGCTGGGTGAAGCCCGGATGCCTGGGTTGTCTCCTGGCTCGGGGAGCTGGGTTCCCAGATGCCCGGGTCTGGCTGACTCTGCCCCCACCCAACAGCAGCAGTTGCTGATGCAGCAGGGCTTCCAGCACCAGGTCGAGCTGCTTTAGAACGAGATCCGGGGCCTGCGGAGACAGAGCGGGGCTGTGCTGCTGTCGGGATCCCGCTGCCCTGCTGCAATAAAGAATGCTCTGCAGATGCCCCAGTCTCCTTTGCCTTGTGGGGGGCCTGGGGACTGCCGGGGGCACTGTGGGGAGGGGTCCTGTGGGCAATGTCTGTGGGGCTGGGGCTCTGGCGGGTGGGTGGCCTTGGGGACATGTGTAACACAGGCATATGCGTGTGTGTGACACACAGGTATGGGAGGTTGCATGTGAGACCCCCTATGTGGGTGGCAGGACAGGGTGGGCATTGGTGTGAGCATCTTAAGACGTGTTGTGGGCATTGGTGCGCCTGAGTGGGTGTGCGTGCGAGAGCTGGGGTGATGGCATGTATGGGACGAGCTGAACTGGGCCTCCACGTGTCACATGTCTGCACATGTGTGTTGTCAACACGCCAAAGTGGCAGCAGTCGTGTGACAACTGCATGTGTGTGTGAAACCGGCATGTTCAGGCGTAGAACCAGCCACACTGCCGGCAATAGCTGAATGTAGCGAGGCATGTATGAGACCACGCGAGTCGCGTTGTGGATGGCTGTGACAACCCTGCCCATGTGTGTGCACGTGTGTGTGCGTGTGTGTGTGAGATTCCTTCACCACCACCTCCCTTGGAGCCCCACCCAACCTGGGCTTCGCATTGGCTCTGGCTTTTGCCTTGTTTTCCATCCAAAGCTGCCCTCCTGGCTCTGGCAGCACCGGCCAGCCAGACACAGGGCAAAGTAATGGGCCCTGGGGCCAGCTGGCAGTGTGGTCTGGGGTCTGGCAAAGCATGCTGGGAAAGGGCAGAGTGCTTAAGGGGCTGGCCAGAGGTGTCAGATGCCAGGTGGGCAAGGCAGGTTGGGGCTGGCTCCTCCATCTCCAGGTTCTCGCTCCTGTGAGGGCCGGAGCGCAGGACACCTGGGTTCCAGCCTCAGTCAGCTGAGATGTGCAGAGTCCCTCCCCGTGCCTCAGTTTCCCCACAGTGCGGCTCGTACTCCTGGCCTCCTGGAGCAGCGCTAGGCAGGTGGAAGCTGGGAACCGTCCCACAGGGCGATGCCAGAAATGACATGTGAATCTTCACATTGGCGATGCTGCTCTCCAGCTCCCTGGTCTACAGCAGCCTGGGCATCACTGACCAGCGCCCTGGACCAGCTGCAGTATCCTTGGCCCCGGGACTGGTTAATAACCTGCTGCTGCTGCCAGCTCGGGGGAGGTGGTGGGTCCCTGGGCCATGGGGCCCATACCCATCTCAGGGACACCAGTGTCCATGTTTCCTTAGGAGCTGACGGAGTACATCCAGGCCAAGGCGGTGCCCGGGGCTGGCCAGGGCCAAGTTCATGCACTTCTTCCTGGCCTTCGTGTGGGCCGTGCAGGACTTCACACTGTAGTTGCAGCTGAACGGGCGGGACATCACGGCAGACGAGTACCTGGAGCATACACTGAGGCTGAGGCTGAGGCTGAGGCTGAGGCTGAGGCCAGGTGGGTGCCAGGGGAGGCTGCACCAGGGTGAAGGCATCCTCCCAAGGTACGTAGGGCTGGCCTGGGGCAGGGAGGCTGTTTTCTGGGGCCTGCCGCGCCCCTGGAGCAGTCACCTCTCCCCTCTCACTGGTGGCTGGGGGGCCCGTGGCGGTACACCGCTTCTTCCTCACCAGCAAGTGCTTCGTGTTCAAGCAGCCGGCCCGCGGGCAGGACCTGCCTCGGCTGGAGGAGACACAGGACTTCCCGGCCAGGCCATCCTGTGCACTGAGGAGGCGGAGAAGGAGGTGGAAGGTGCATGGGGGCAGAGAAACTGTGTGAAGTGACACCAAGTGTGGGTGGCAGGGGCTGAGCTTTGGCCACAGCTGTGACAGCACCACTTTGCCGAATTGCATTAGTCCCACGTGATGCTGAGCACCTGCCTGGCCCCATCCCCCCACGCCTGAGGGCTGCTTGTACAAGGTCCCTGTGCCAGAACACGCTCGTGCTCCTGCAGTTTCCTGGCCCGCCCTGCCCCAGGCTGATGCATGCACACTTAATGCAGGCTGAGCTCTGCTGATTTCCCACAACTGGCTGCTTTGCAGGAAGGGCAGTGGCACGCCCCGCACCTTGTGCCTCCTGGCTGCCTTCCAGCCCCCTCTGACCTGCCTGCCCTGAGACGCTGACTGAGACGGGATGAGCCTGGAGCTCAAGCTCGGGGGACAGGTCTCAGCCCAAGGCAGAGCTTGCCAGGCCAGGAAAGGAGGCCAGGAGGGGTCCCGTGTGAGGGAGGCCAGATTGCCCTCTGCTTCTTTCCCTTGCACTTTTGCGAGCTGGAGTCCTGCCTCCTGGAGGCAGCAACACTGAGCGCTGTGCTGCAGCACAGGCTTCGGACACCAGTGAGTGACTCTCCCCATCCAAGCCCTCAGCCTTGACCCTGGTGGCAGGTATGGGGGTCCTGTCCCGGGGGGCACAAACCTGCCCTGCCACGGCCTGGTTAAAAGCAAAGAGGACTCCTGGCTCCCAGCCCCTCTCCTCTCGGAGCCAGGGTAAGACGCAGGAGTCCTGGCTCCCAGCCCCATCTGCTCGATCCACTTCCATTCATTTCATAAAGGAGGGGTGCCCCGAGGATTTTGGGGACTGACTGAGGGACCCGGTGCTCTGGACAGGCCTGTGGGACCTGCGCAGGACAGTAGCTTTGCTGTCATCCAGCTTTCAGCAATGGCCTTGAACATACCCATGGAGCAGCCCCTGTGCTTGGTGGGGAATGACACCGGCGGGGAGCTAACGGTGAACCCGAATGCCCTGGAGATCCTACGTGGCATCACCCAGCCTGTGGTGGTGGTGACCATTGCCAGGCTGTACCGCACTGGCAAGTCCTACCTCATGAACCAGCTGGCCGGAAAGAGGACAGGTGGCTACATGGTCTCCTGTCCCAACAGCCCCCCAGGGAGATGTCTGGTCCCCTGGTACATCCTTCATCCACTTCCAGCTGTCCTGTGGGTTTGTGTCCACACCTCTGGGAAGGGCTTGAATCTAGTGCTCAGGGCAGAGAGGACTGACACTCTGGACACCTGGGTTGTGTCCCCAGTCCAGGAAGGAGAGTGGGGGGTAGCGAGTTAGAGCCGGGTGTGGGGGAGCCAGGACTCCCGGGTTCACTGCTGTGTGTGTGCAACTCCTGCATCCCTCTGCCTGCAGGCTTCTCCCTGGGCTCCACGGTGCAGTCGCACACCAAGGGCATCTGGATGTGGTGCATGCCCCACCCCTGCCGGTGTGACCTCGTCCTGGTGCTGTTGGACATAGAGGGGCTGGGCGACGTGGAGAGGGTGGGCGAGAGAGCTGGACAAGGTCTTGGGGTGTCCTTGGGTGACACCGCTCCTCCCAGCACTTTGGTGGGGTGGAACGGCATGTGCTAGAGCCCCACTGGCATGCCAGGGGTGGGGGTGGTGCTGGGGGGGGAGGGGGAGTTCTCCAACCTGTCTTGTCCTCAGCAGACAAAACCATTGGTGACTTTTGCCATCCCTCCACTTGGCTGAGCCACCCCTGGTGCCTTATCCTCCCTCCCCAGGGTAACACAAAGAATGACTGCTGGATCTTCGCACTGGCTGTGCTTCTCAGCAGCCTGTTGGTCTACAACAGCAAAGGCACCGTCGACCAGTATGCCATGGAGCAGCTCCAGTATCCTTTCCATGCAGGGGAGCTTTGCAGGGGTGTGGAGCTGGGCCCCCCAGCCTGTCCCTATCAGTTGCGTTAGACTCCTTAGCTGCACCTGCCGACCAGCTTCGTGTCCGAGCTGATGGACCACATCAAGGTCAAGGCCCAGGAAGGGGATGGTGAGGGTGATGACACAGAGTTCATCCGCTTCTTTCCTGGCTTCATCTGGGCTGTGCAGGAATTCACCCTGCAGCTGATAAGCAATGGGCAGCCGGTGACAGAGGATCAGTACTTGGAGAATGCGCTCGCCCTGAAGCCCGGTAAGAGGGAGGCGGCTGATGGGTAACTCTGTAGGGTGGGTCCCCTGGGCCCTGTTCACCTGCCATCGTTGGTCAGAGATGGATACAGGGAAGGGGAAGATGTGGAAAGGTCGAGAGATTGGTGTGAGCAGAGCTGTTCTGACAACCTCAGCACCTATGAAACTTCATTGGCTGTTTCCAAAACTGAACTCTGTTAGCATCGAGCCAGACCTTGGTGTGAGCTGTGCCCAGGCACCAGTTTGTGACGCCCTGTGACTGGCATGTCTGAAGGGCTGTGCTAACAACCCTCAGCAGGTACCACCAGACTTTCAGTAACTCTGCTTCTCTCTGGACCCACAGGCAACAGCAAGAGGGTGATGGAGTACAACCTGCCACACCAGTGCCTCTGCAGCTTCTTCCCAACCTGCAAGTGCTTCATCTTTGTCCAGACAGTCCCCGCAAAGGATATCAGTCAACTTGAGTTGCTGCCTGAGAGCACCCTGGACCCACAGTTCCTGGTACAGACCTGCCACTTCTGCAACTATGTCTTCCAAGAAGCCAAGGCCAAGACAGTCAAAGGAAGGCACTGTGTCAATGGGCGAAGTACATCTACCACACGGCTGCTCTTACAGAAAGACATCAATGTCCATGCATGCTGTTTTGCTGTCTGGGCTGTGGCGCATCCTCCAAGGGGAGGATTGTTTTGAGCTGGTTGTGGAAGGTGCGGGGGGGGGGTCTCCACAGCCACTCTGCAGAGAGATCCCCAGGGGCAACCAGTCTTCAAGCTCTCGGCTGCTCTGTCCTTGAGCTTCGAGTCTGGTGGTCTCTGGGCTACTCTGATTTAGGTGCAGCTTCCCTGGTCTCTGTCCTGTAGGAACAGGATGGAGGAGACTCCCTCTCACTTGCAGAGTGTTTTGCCATCTGTGGCTACAAGGAGGCCTAGAAATCTCCCACCAGATCCTAACTGCTTTTCATGGGGTGGTATCGCTCCCTGAAAGATCTTTACTCCTCCTCCTACTCCCAGTGTTCAGCTCCTTAGTCCAAAACTACGTGAAGACCATCCGCAGTGGGAAGGTGCCCTGCATTGACAATACCGTCATTGCCCTGGCCGCCACAGAGAACGAGGCTGTCATCACGGCGGCCCTGGCTCATTACGAGGCTGAGATGAGGAAGCTGCAGTTGCCTGTGGAGCTGGACAAGCTGTTGGAGGCTCATGGGAAATGCGAAGAGGGAGCCCTGAAGCTTTTCATGGAGCACTCCTTCAGGGACAGCGAGCAGCAATACCAGAAGCAGCTTGTAGTAGGTGGGGCATTTTGGTGTGGGTCTGCACTCCTATAGCCTGTCTGTACAGGGTCCAGCCTTGGAGACCACAGCTAGTCTTCATTTGCTGGGGGATGGTGTCTTGAGGCCTCGCTGAGCACAGATGTAGGACAGAAACTGCTGCATCCTTAAGAGCTCAGGCCAACAGCCTTTATCTTGTCAGTGGCTCACTGGATCCACAGTCCCTCCAGGCCAGCCCACCCGCCCAGTTAGCCAGTGATCATTCGGTGTGCCCTTCTTCCAGTTTGCCACAGAAATGTGTACAGGTCCATTCCTGCAGCAGAGGAGTCCAGAGGGGACAGAAGCCCAACCCTAGCCTTTTGTTGTGCAGGTCGGGATAGCCGAACAGCGTGGAAACATCCTGGCTCAAAATGAAGATGTTTCCAAGGAGATCTGCCTGGCCCTGCTGGAGGAGCTCCCAGCCCCCATGAAGAAGAACCTCAGTGATGGAGTTTACTCACGACCTGGTGGTTATGGGGTCTACAAGGCAGACCTGAGCCAGGTGGTGGAGGGTTACTGGGGAAAACCCAACAAAGGGGTCAAGGTGGGTGTCTGCGACCAGCTCCCTCTGTTCTGCTCCACATTGGGGCTGGTTTGTTTTAGGAGCTAACACAGCTCCTGGAGGAGGAAGCTGGAATTTACTCCGGCTTGTTGAATCCCAGCTGCTTTGCCACGTACGGCCCCGTGGCCGAGTCAGATTCCCTGTCCTGTCACAGCACACAGAGAATGGTTTGAAGTGGCATGAAGTGAAGTCTAACTAGTATATTAGTGAGAGCTCATGAATAACCAAGGATTGCTGGTTTCTTGCCCCAGGCAGAGGAGGTCCTGGATCAGTTCCTGGCCAAGATGCAGCCAGAGGCGGCGGCAGTGCTGAAGGTGGACACCAAGCTGACGGAGGCAGAGAAGCACATTGTGGGTACGTCCCGTGAGCCATCCTCTGCTCTTTCCTTTGGTGGGTTGGGAGCAACACAAAGGTGTCTTTCACACCTCCGTCTGTGGCCTATGTTGGAGGCTCCTGGCTCTCCCACCAGTCCAGGGCTTTTGTGTGTCCCTTCTAACCCACATCCCTAGATGCAGCATGACCTGGGTCACTACCAGAACAAGATATGGAGAAGCACCTGACCTCACTCAGATGCTCATTTCCAATGTGGTTATTTAAGTGAGCAGGTGAAAAACACCTGAATGTGTTACAGTCGGTCAGCCCTGTGGGGCCATGGACTGAACTGACCTAGATATAACCTCTACTCCCAGCCTGGACCATGGCTGAAGTTCCCAAAAGCCACCAAAGTCCAACTTTCATTGGGATCTGAGGACCCAATCACTTAAATTGTTTGAGTAGAAGGGGCCAGGTCCCTTGGGTCACCTCTTTCCAGAGCAGGGAGTGGGACTGCATTTCCTCTCCCTCCACTACTTTTATCCAGATGAGAAGCAGAAAGCCGAGGTGTGGAGCAGCAGACGAAGGCAACGGAGGAGAAGAGGATGCAGATGGATGACCAAGAGGATGCTGATGAAAGACCAAGAGCGCAGCTACGAGGAGAACCTGAAACAGCTGAAAGCCAAGATGAAGGACGAGGCAGAGAGAGTTAGGAAGGAGGCCGCACAGGTCTTGGAGTACAGGCTGAAGGAGCAAGAGGCAATACTGAGTAAGGGCTTTACTAAGCAAATGGAGCTGATGCAGGAGGAGATTGAAGAAAGGGATGAAGTCCATAGATGTGACAGGTCTGCTCTCAGGTATCTTCACCACCATCGGGGAAGGCCTGAGAGCCATCAATGGCATCGCAAGTCTCACTAAATTCCGGCAGACGGCCCAGCCAAAACACAAGTAGCTGTGCCTCTGCTGGAAAAGGCTGGCTTCCTGCCTGCTGGCGCTTCAGGGAACAACCCCTGCCTGCAGCTTAAAGCTTCTGCTTAGCCATGCGAGCTTCAGGAAGGCGTGATCCACCAGCTGTGAAATACTGGCCCAGTGATGCAAGATCCCTAGATTCTGGCTCTGGGAGGGCAGTGGGATCTGGTGGGTTTGGCTGAGGGGGACCTCTGGTTTCTCTCTGTGGACCTGCCTCAGTGGCTGTGAGGAGGAGATGTGTGGACCTGTGGCACCTGAAGCAGCACCTGCCAGCATTCAGTGACGTGCATGTCAGCATCTGCTTCAGCCCCTGTACCCCACGTGCTGCACATGGCCTGCATCTTGTTTCACTCAGAGCCATTAAACAGCCTTGTATTGCAGCCCAGAGCACCTGCATCCCAGTGTTTGCTATCAATAAGGCAGTCGCAGCTGGTATCCTCCAGCCCCAGTGCTGGGATGACCAGGGGGCAGGACAATTTTTCTCTGTTCTCTGCCTGTGGAAGTGTTGTCCCCAAAGGGGACAACAGAAGCACACCGCTGGCACCCTCCTCTCCCAGCCATCGGGTAAACTGAGTCACGTGTAGTGCTTCTTACACATGTCCCACGCTCCCCACAAGTCTGCTCCAGGTGCAAGACTAAGCCCCTCTCTTCAGCCACGTTATCCTGTCCAGACATCCTCAGCGTGCCCTCCAGCTGGAGAACGCTGTTTGCTCGGTGTCGCAGGCCTGATCATTGCTGCCTAGGGGCTGAGGACACAAGGTAGAACTTTAGACTTTGCCTTAGCTCAGTCAGCGATAAACCCTGACCCCTCAATGTGCCCTGCTTGTGTCAGAGTGGTAGACAGGGCATGGGAAGCAGCTGCCTCCAGCGGTGCGCAGGGGGACTGGGGACCTTGGACTATCGTGCAATTTGCTGCAGGGGCCTGACTTCTGGGAAGCGTGTGACACCAGAGGAGAGGCACAAGAAGCATGCTTGGCCTGTGATCATATTTCAAATGGCAGGACTGGGGTTTCTGAAGGGATTTATGCTCCTTAGGAAGATGGGGGGAGGCGGAGGGGATGCTTTCCAAAGCACCAGACCATTTAACTGTGTTTGAAAACAGTGAGAGAAGCTCTGCGAAGTTGCACTCTCTGTCCGGGTGTTTAAGCCGCAAGGTGTCTCCATTATAAAATAGGCCCGTGATCACCTTTAAAGGCATATCCAAAAGTGGAGAGAGAGTCTGATGAAGAAGTACTAATCAATGGCAAATCCTCATCACAACCATTTCGGGGCTCCACTACCACCCCCCAGGTGTTCTCCCAGAAAAGCCAGGGGAAGCAGGTAGGAAGTCCCATCCTCAGGGCTTGGGTTCTCACCTGCCCACAGTGAGATGGACACCTGACGTTTGAGTGGGTTTCGGGTGTAACGTCAGAGGTTATGTGAGATGACAGAGGCCTGGGGCTGCCTGAGAATCTGCAGACCTGCCACATGCAGGTGGAAATCAGTGCCTCTGGCCTCTGCTGCTTTCTGGAAACCCAGGAGCAGCTGAGGATCTGGCAGGGTTGCTAACCGAATACCAAAAGGCAGGCACGCTCCGGCAAGGGGTTGGCCATCTGTGAATGCCCTGCACTTTCCTCTTCTCCCACCACTTACCAGCATCACCCGTGCTAAGAGCTGCACTCAAGAGGAGTCTAACGGCCACAACTGGTCCTAGGCAGCCGCGCTTTGTATTTTTGAATGCCAGCTTCAGGCATCAGAGTCACGACCTGGCATGTTTATACTGATTGCTATTTCATAGAGCACAAGCTTCGTATTATCTGATTGAGCTGCCACAAGCAGCTACCACTTATCCCTTACCTTATCTTGGCTATCAACTTCCCCATCTAGCACGGAGGCAGCGGAGATGCATCTGCTAGATCTGGTTCACTGCAAACTTTGCCACAAATGGGGAGCTGCAGGCAGAAATATAATTGCCGAGATGATATTCATCAAGAGAGACTTTTCTGAGGACAGACGTTGTGCTAAACCTAATCCATCCGCCAGACTCCTCATAACTTGTACATTTAAGTTGACAAGAAAATCATGAATACTTTGACTGTCCACGAGCAGATTGGTTTCTTTTTTTCCCAGTTACAAGTTCCACCCCCCAACCACTATTTACTGCTCTATTTTTGGGGATCAGATCTGCAATTAGGTGGGAAGCATGAGCAATGGGGAGGGTGTGGCGGAGCACCTTTGGGGGTGTTCACCACTCGAGGGCTTTCACAGGCTCTGAGGGGAGCCTGCTTTGGTGGAGCAGCAGGGGAAACCTCCCCCAGGAACTATATTGAGGGGGGAGGTGTGAGGGGAAAACCAGAGGGGTGGGAGCACTGTGGGTGCTGCCACTTTAAGAGCAGAGCCAAGCAGCCAGCAGGTGCGTGATTGCAGCAGCCATTTTAGATCTCTGGCTGCCTATATAAATGGGGCAGTTCGCTGCTGGCAGGTGAGGCAGAAACATCACCAGGCTGCAAGCCTGCATACAATGTCCTGGAGGGAAGGGCAGGAGCTGTAGGGGATGGTTTGGAGGCTCCTAGTCCTGGGCATGACCTAACACTGCACCCTGCCAGGAGTGGGTGGTCTGGTGGGGCTCGGTGGAGTGGGAGCCCCCAGGAAATACCAGGCCAGTTACCATTCTGGTGAAAGGCGGGTTGGGGCGCCTTAACCCCAGCCCTCACCTTTGGGTGGGTCATTTATCATTGGAGGTAGTTGGGGGCCAGGCATGGCTGGAGCCACCTGAGCCCAGGGAGGGTGCAAGGCCCAGAAGGGGCCAGGCATGGCTATGGCCACCTGAGCCCCACTGGGGAGGGAAGCCCTGTAGCCCCAGTGAGGGGGCGGAGATGAGGAGCCCCAGTGAGGGGAAAACCAGAGGGCTGGGAGCCCAGTATGTATGAGCATATAGAGTTGCCCCAGAAGGGGCCAGGGGAAGCTTAGATCCAGTCAGGTAATTGGCTGGCCGCTAGTCTGGTGAGGGTTGCGGGAGAGGCCCAAAAGACAGTATGTCTGCCACCTAAGGTGTGAACTAGCTAAAGCTTATGGCCTAAGGGGCCTGCTCCAAGAGGGAAAAAGGCAGTACAAGTTGTTGAGGCATAAAAGAGACCCTGAGAGGGGGTGGAGTGTGAGAGGCCCTAGTGAGAGGAGGGCGGTATGAATGTGTGTATGTTTGAAGCCTGACAACAAGGGCTAAGCTTGGTCCAGCTGTAAGCTGGGAGCATTGTCATCTGGATGCCATCTGCAAGGCTTGGGCTGCGGTGTAGGGGAGGAACGGAGCTGCAGATAGCACCCCCTGGCATCGGGGCAAGAAATGGTCAGCCTGCCGCCTTAATTAACATGATTAATTACAACAAGGCATGGCAGGCGAGACAGGTGGGCGGTATGCCCAGAGACAGGTGGGGAAACCAGCACTATGGCTGATCAGGGAGTTCCCACTTTTCCACAGAGGGGAAGGGCACAAGAATACAGGGACCTAGAAACGGAGGAAGACAGGATGTGTGGGGGAGATGCAGGCAAAGCTGATCGAGGACTTAAAAGGCATAGAGATAAACGTAGCCATGCGGGCGGCATAACAGAGAAAGCTGTGGCAAGATGGTCTTCCTCCTCCCTCTTCCTCTCCCAGTGTAAAAAAAAGGAAAAAAAAACCTGTGGCAGGGTCTGTGTGTTAATGTGTGTATTGATGGCAATGAGGAGGGAAGGTGTGTAGAGGTGCACTGGAGTGACCACAGTGATTACTAGCATTTTCAGAGTTTGAGCAGTTTCTCAGGGAAGAAAAACCTCTTTGCAAACAGAAAAGCAAAGCCCCCTGCGTTTCTTCACGTACTCACTGGGACAGACTTTTCCGGCATTAGGAGCATGAGACGCCTGCTGTCTCCAGCTAGACAAAAGGAAACAGTCTCCTAGGAACAGTGAGTCAAGGTGTTAGCGCTGCAGTAGGGAGAGATCAAGAGTTGGGCATTCCTGTCCAGCATGTCTGAAGTTTGCTTGCGGTGAGGCATTTCTATTCAGAAATAATATACTTTTATTTTAATTATTTTGCCATTGAACAGTGCTTACCAAAGCAAGACCCTTGTCTGAAGTGACAGAATCACGTGGGTGGAAATTATAATTCACATCTACTGACTTTGCTGATGCACAGGTGGGTTTTAAGAAAAGAAGCCCAGCTTTTTAACCCTCTGAATGCTGCAGAAACAACTTGGCGATTGGAGAGCAGCCGGGATTGTTCTGTTACATAGGGTCTAGTGACAGTTTCTTTGTAGGTGATTGGGCAACACCAAAAAAATAAATTAAAATCAGCTTGATGCTCTGATCTCAAGGCGAGTTTGCCAGGCTAGAAATTCAAAATAGCCTATTTGTTATCTGTCAGCTGAAGAGATGTGAGCTTGGTTGGTCTCTTATTTATGGAGCAGTGTAATGCCATTTTCATCAGCTCTGGTCTGAGTTGGAGGTCATTTTTTTCAGGAAAATACAACTCAGTTGCCATCAACTCACAAGAAAACACAAGGAAATCCAAGATGGGGATATCTGAACAACTTGGTTTTATTTTTGAGTAGAAACAGACTCATTGTAGGGAAGTTGTCTGCAGCACAGCTGTGGGATTCTGGGGGGAAGCCCCTTCCCCACGCTGAGCCTCTGGAAAGAGGAACAATAGCCGGTATGAGCCTCACAGACAGTTTATGGGAAGAAACTTCTTGTTTACAAGTGTAGTGACATAATGTGAGAACAGGATCTCAGCACATGCTGTCAGGGAAGCTGCTGCTTGTTTGCAAACTGGGCTTTTTCAAATCCTTACCTTCTGGCGAGACTGCAGCCAACTTTCCTTGAAAGGTCTTCTCCATAAAGTGTAGCATCTTCTCCTTCTTCCACCTTTTCTTTGTGGTGCCAGAACAAAATAGGATTTTTCTTTTTATTACTCTTCAGGATTCATTTCTCCAGGGCAGGCTTGTCCCGGTGCTCTGAAACAGCTCTGGGCTTCGAGGTGAGGGCATTGGTGACCACTGAGTACAAATAGGACTCGTGGGACCAGCACTTGAAGCCACATCGGCTGCAGGGATGGATGGTTGCTGGCCCCTTGTTCAATGTCCAGGTGGAACCATGCGGGGCTGTAGCAGCCATTCACCTCCCGCACGTCACGTGCCTTAAAGGTATGGATGGAAGATAGGGGAAGTCATCAGAGCCATGTGGGGCACAAGGGTCCTGTCTTTTATACACCCCACAAAGACCATTTGCTACAGCCATGGTTTAAGGCAGAGGTTGGCAAGGTTTATGAGCCACGGATTGGAGCCACTCAGCTGGGGTTTGAGGCAGGATCACTGCTCTGACCTGATGGCCTTGCTCTGTTCCCCTCCTGGCACAGATGTGACCCAGCCCTGGTGTGGCCATAGGCACAGCCTCCCATCACTGGCCATATTCCTCATACCGCTCAAATCTCTGTGCAGGACCATGGGATGCTGCCAAAATTCACAGGCCAGATCCAGTGCCCAGATCTGGCCTGCCAACCAACCTCTGACATACAGGATTGTATATATATGTAAGACAAGATCTTTTATGTGTTATCATATATTCTCGCATACAAGACACATCTTTTCCCCCAAATTGGGGTGCATGTGTTAAGTAAGGATCCTGCCTGCCCGGAGCAAAGATTCGGGATGTGAAGGAGGTAATCCAGGCCAGGATCAAGCCCACTGATTACTACCCCATGGTCCTAGTCCATGTGAGTACTAATGATGCAGCCAGGAGAACCCCCTATCACCTGATGGCGAACTACAGTGCTCAGGGTGGCGTGCTGAGGGAGTTCGGTGCACAGGTGGTATTCTCTTCCATCCCACCAGTGAACGGACGCGGAAGACGGCATGAGAACTGCATCCAAGAGACCAACTGGTGGCTTTGGCAGTGGTGTCTCGAGGCAGGCTTCGGCTTCCTGGACAACGACCCGCATATTACGACGAGGGACATGCTCAGCTAGGATGGGCTTCACCTGTCCCCCAAAGGTAAGCGTGTGTTTTCTTCTAGGCTGGTGGATCTCCTCCAGCGGGCTTTAAACTAGGCTCATTGGGGGGAGGGGAAGATGAGGGCGAGGGAAGCTGTGGACCACCAAACCATGTGGCACCCACAAGAACAGCCCAGCCTGAAGAAAGAGAGCATTGGGAACCTGCAAGCCATGGGGAGGTCAGCACTACGGCACAGGTAAGAAACGAGAAGGTAAGAAATAAGGGGCCCCTTGGGACTCGGAGCAGGGGGGCAGCAAAGGCACCTGTCGCAGGGCTCAAGTGCCTATATACTAATGCTAGGAATATGGGGAACAAGCAGGATGAACTAGCGCTCCGGCTTGCACAAAACACCTATGACTTAGGGCTACCGGAAACTTGGTGGGATTCGTCCCACGACTGGGCGGTACATATTGAGGGCTATAGATTGTACAGAAAGGACAGGGTAGGGAAAAAAGGGGGAGGGGTTGCGCTCTATGTCAATGAGCAATATACATCAACACTCATCAAGACAGAATCCAAGGATGAGGAAGTAGAAGGATTGTGGGTTAGGTTACATGGGGGGCAAGGAGAAAGGGATTTGGTGGTAGGGGTCTGCTACAGACCCCCACACCAAGGGGAAGAAATAGATGCGGGGCTCCTGAGGCAGCTCTTGGAGACCATAAAAGCTAAAGAGGCGGTAGTCATGTGGGACCTAAACTACCCGGACATCTGCTGGGAGACACAGATGGCAAAGTCCCACCGCTCACGCAGGTTTCTAACCTGTGTACAGGACCTCCACCTGACACAGGAGGTACACGGTCCCACTAGGGGGAATGCCATACTGGATCTGGTATTGGCGACAGGAGATGACATGGTAGCGGACCTACAGATCGGTAGCCATCTGGGGGACAGTGATCACCTAATAATAGAATTCACCATAAGACGTCGAGTGGGTAAGGTAACGAGTAGGGTGAAAGTGCTAGACTTTTAGGAAAGTTGATTTCAATGAACTCAGGCGATTAGTCAAGGACGCACTGCAGAGTAGGAGTTTCGAAGAGATGGGAGCCCAAGAAGGGTGGCTGTGCCTTAAAGAAACGATCCTTCGGGCACAAAGCGAGACGATCCCCATGCGAGGTAAAAGAGGGAAAGGGGCCAGGAGGCTTCCCTGGCTGACTGCAGAAATCCAGGGCAGCCTAAGGGCCAAAAGGGGAGCACATAAAAAGTGGAAACAGGGAGAGATCACCAAAGACGAATATACCTCCTGTGCTCGTGCTTGTAGGGAGGCAGTTAGACGGGCCAAAGCTACCATGGAGCTGAGGATGGCATCCCAAGTAAAGGACAACAAGAAATTGTTTTTTAGATATATAGGGAGTAAAAGGAAGGCCCAGGGAGGAATAGGACCACTGCTAAATGGGCAGAAGCAATTGGTGACAGACAGGGGGGACAAGGCTGAACTCCTCAACGAGTTCTTTGCCTCAGTGTTCCTAAGCGAGGGGCACGACAAGTCTCTCACTGGGATTGTAGAGAGGCAGCAGCAAGGCCCCAGACTGCCATGCGTAGACCCTGAGTTGGTGCAGAGTCACTTGGAGGAACTGGATGCCTTTAAGTCGGCAGGCCCGGATGAGCTCCATCCAAGGGTGCTGAAGGCACTGGCCGACATCATTGCAGAGCCACTGGTGGGAATATTTGAACACTCATGGTGCACGGGCCAAGTCCCGGAGGACTGGAAAAGGGCCAATGTGGTCCCCATTTTCAAGAAGGGGAGGAAGGAGGACCCGGGCAACTATAGGCCAGTCAGTCTCACCTCTATCCTTGGCAAAGTCTTTGAAAAAATGATCAAGGCTCACATTTGTGAGAGCCTGGCAGGACAAATGATGCTGAGGGGAAACCAGCACGGGTTTGTGGCGGGCAGATCGTGCCTGACCAATCTAGTCTCTTTTTATGACCAGGTTACGAAACGCCTGGACACAGGAGGAGGGGTGGATGTCGTATACTTAGACTTCAGGAAGGCCTTCGATACGGTATCCCACCCCATACTGGTGAACAAGTTAAGAGGCTGTGACTTGGATGACTACACAGTCCGGTGGGTGGTGAATTGGCTGGAGGGTCGCACCCAGAGAGTCGTGGTGGATGGGTCGGCTTCGACCTGGAAGGGTGTGGGCAGTGGGGTCCTGCAGGACTCGGTCCTTGGACCGATACTCTTTAATGTCTTCATCAGCGACTTGGACGAGGGAGTGAAGTGTACTCTGTCCAAGTTTGCAGATGACACAAAGCTATGGGGAGAAGTGGACACACTGGAGGGCAGGGAACAGCTGCAAGCAGACCTGGACAGGTTGGACAAGTGGGCAGAAAACAACAGGATGCAGTTCAACAAGGAGAAATGCAAAGTGCTGCACCTAGGGAGGAAAAATGTCCAGCACACCTACAGCCTAGGGAATGACCTGCTGGGTGGCACAGAGGTGGAAAGGGATCTTGGAGTCCTAGTGGACTCCAAGATGAACATGAGTCGGCAGCGTGACAAAACCATCAGAAAAGCCAATGGTACTTTATCGTGCATCAGCAGATGCATGACGAATAGGTCCAAGGAGGTGATACTCCCCCTCTATCGGGTGCTGGTCAGACCGCAGTTGGAGTACTGCGTGCAATTCTGGGCACCGCACTTCAAAAGGGATGCGGATAACCTGGAGAGGGTCCAGAGAAGGGCCACTCATATGGTTAAGGGCCTGTAGATCAAGCCCTACGAGGAGAGACTAGAGAAACTGGACCTTTTCAGCCTCCGCAAGAGAAGGTTGAGAGGTGACCTTGTGGCTGCCTATAAGTTCATCACGGGGGCACAGAAGGGAATTGGTGAGTATTTATTCACCAAGGCGCCCCTGGGGGTTACAAGAAACAATGGCCACAAGCTAGCAGAGAGCAGATTCAGATTGGACATTAGGAAGAACTTCTTCACAGTTCGAGTGGCCAAGGTCTGGAACGGGCTCCCAAGGGAGGTGGTGCTCTCCCCTACCCTGGGGGTCTTCAAGAGGAGGTTAGATAGGCATCTAGCTGGGGTCATCTAGACCCAGCACTCTTTCCTGCCTATGCAGGGGGTTGGACTCGATGATCTATTGAGGTCCCTTCTGACCCTAACATCTATGAATCTATGAATCTATGATTTTCTGCCTGGGATAATGGTCATCATGGTCCACTAGTTAAGGTAACCTTTCTGTGGGCAATGTTGCTGACTGCTAGCTGCTTCTGGTCTTTCTTCTCCTATTTCAGAGCCCTGATGAGATGACTCTTTAGCTCTTGTCAAAGACACAAATAGCTCCACGCCTAGAGACCCTGCAGCAGCAGCAGCTAGCATTTCCAGCTTTAGTTAAACAGGAAAGGGAGGGTGAGTGCATTGAAGATTGGGCTCTCTCCCTGCCCTATGCAGTCATAACCCTGGAAACATTTTTTTCTTTATTCTGTGTTTCAAAAATAAAGCGTGTTACATTCTGGGGTATGCTGTATGTTGGAAGGTATGGTAATCCACGCTCCAGTGAGTCCTGCCCATGTCCTCATGCATTGCAGGTAGCAGTCACACTGGCTAAAGGTTCTTCTGACCATTATCTGAATCCAGACAGGCAGAGAGGTTGACATTTCCCTCGTGCACATTGTTCACATTGTTAATGGGGAGGTGACCCTGGAGAAGCCAACGAAAGTGAAGCCATTCTATGCTGTGCTGGAGAACCCCAGTTTTCCTGCCTGGGCCTCATTTTCAGTCAGGATGGCTCAGTGGTCTAAGGTGCCAAACTCAAAACTGTGTCTTCCCTTCTTCTCTGTGTTCTGGTCTCTGTATTGCATCTCAAGTAGGGCCAAGGAGGTGATCCTCCCCCTCTACGCAACACTGGTCAGGCCACAGCTGGAGTACTGTGTCCAGTTCTGGGCACCCCACTTCAAGAGGGATGTGGACAACATTGAGAGGGTCCAGAGGAGGGCCACCCACATGATCCAGAGACAACAGGGCAGACCCTACAATGAGAGGCTACGGGACCTGAACCTGTTCAGCCTCCACAAGAGAAGGCTGAGGGGGGACCTTGTGACCGTCTATAAACTCACTAGGGGGGACCAGGAGGGTTTGGGGGAGACCTTGTTTCCCCTAGTGCCCCCCGGGATAACAAGGTATAACGGCCACAAGTTGTTGGAGAGTAGGTTTAGATTAGACATCCGTAAGAACTACTTCACAGTCAGGGTGGATGGGATCTGTCAACCAACTTCCAAGGGAAGTGGTGCTGGCTCCTACCCCGGGGGTCTTTAAGAAGCGGCTCAATGTCTACCTGGCTGGGGTCACTTGAGCCCAGTTTCCCTCCTGCCCAGGCAGGGGGTCGGACTTGAAGATCTACAAGGTCCCTTCCTACCCGACTTCTGTGATTCTATGATTCTATGATTCAGATGTTTATTTAGGCATATTCCAGTCCATTCCAAAGTGCAGCTGTATCACGCTGCCAAGTATGCGCCCACAACCCTCCACATCTACCTGATCATCTATGATGATTCACTAGAAAAGGTAAAGGAGAATTCAAAGCACCACATGCCTGGGGGAAGCCAGAGACCAGGTCTGTCAGTGACTGTGGCACAGATAGGGATGGAGATTTCAGAGTGAGAAAGGTGGAAAGACCTCACCCCCCAGCACAGGAAAGGGCAAAATGGTGACAGACGTATTCAGAGGGGACCCTACATGGCTGGGGTTGAGAAAAGGGCTACCATGTTGATCCATGCACTACACACGTTTCCTCCAAAGAATTGGCCTTCCAAAATTGGGCTCTGTGTCTTATTCAGGGCACGGCTTCCTTAAAGTCATTTCTTTTATTGGACCAACTGCATCACTGGAATAAAGTTCGACCAGCTTTCAAATGCACAACATTCTCCAGCAGGTCTGTCTTCATCAGAAAATGTTTCTGTGTGGAAAGCAGCAGCAGCCTTTCTACATAGGCAGTGCTGAGGGACACAAGATGTCATGATGTCATGGCTCAGTAGCATTACTTCATTCCTGCTAATGGCTGTTCATTCAACAGGCATTCATGACCATCTCTCCTTTTTTTTTTAGGATTGCATGTTCCAGAAATCAAGCTTTCCTCTTTGGAAATCTTGCTTTCTGTTCTCCTGGTCTCTCTCCTCATATTTCACAGCCCTGGAGATCGGTTTTTAGTTCTCTTCAAAATCTGCTCAGGGGATCCAGTCTTCAGCAGCAGCCAGAGTTTCAGATTTTAGCTGAGCACCCAAGATCTGCTAACAGTTCAGCTGTGAAAAAATTAAAATGGTAACTTTTCCCTGAGCAGGAAAGAGGGAATGAATGAGCTGCAAATGAGTCTCTGTCCATGAAGTATGCACCCATAACTCTGGAGATAAATGTTTTTTTTTCTGTCGGGGGGGGGGGGAGGGGTGGTAAGCTAGAAAATATGGTTCCTAGCCTTGGCTTCCCAGCCATCAGGCTTGAGGGCGCAAGCAGCAAAAGTCCCCCGCTTGGTAGTGATCAGCCTCCTCTCAAATGCAGGGCACTGCAAAAGGGAAGCCCAGTATCAAAGGCATCCTGCAGCCTTGGCCCTACCACTGAGTCACGTAACCAGAAGGTGGGCCGGGCTTGGGGCGCACAAGCCCTGCCTCTGGGCATGGGGCCACCGAAAGATATATACTTTTTCTCCTAAAGAAAGATAATACTTTGTACTAAATCTTTCATTTCTGGAGGAAAACCCAGTTTTCCATTTGTTATAAAGTGATAGTGGAAAATGTTCCACTAGCTTAAAACTCAAAACAACCCAGGTGAAAACAAAGGAAAGAAGGTAGACCCTTGTGGGGCCGGAGAAGAGACAGTGGAGAGAAATGAGGATGAATGGGTACCGTGTCTAACACAGTGAGTCTCAACCAGGATGACATAGCATGCTGGGGTGCCTTGAAATCCTCTCAAGGGTACACAAGGTGTCACACAATGTGAGCACGGTTGGGTCTGCAGACATGATTCACAAGGGTAACCCAGAGATTTCAAAGAGGACTCCATAGTATTAAAAGTATCCTGCCCGTCTGGGGTCTTTCTGAGTTCTTTGCAACAGCAGAATTGCTTCGGTATTTTTCAGCAGTGAAAAAAAGAATGAAAACTAAGAGCTGACATTTTTGGCGAGGAACTGGAATCTGAAAAGGTTGAGATCCACTGATCTAACAGAAGTGGTGGAACCTGGAAACCTCTTCACAGGCCACAGAAGAATATGAGGTGAAGCACGACACAATTCTCCTACACAAGCCCCCTCAGATGGACGAACCCCTGTACATTGACAGGAATTACGCCATGGCCAGCCAGCTCTCTAAATGCAGAGATACTACCTGAGGTGAGCAGCACAATATTGCTATGGAGGTTGCTAAGCCTCCACTTGCTTTGGGCAGGGCGAGGAAGGGCAGGTGGACTCCAGGGAGGGGGCTGAGATCCTTGTGCCATTTGGGATTGCAAGATCATAGGAAAGTTAGGCTGGAAGAGACTTCACAGGGTCATATCCATTCCAGCCCCCTGTTCAAGGCAGGATTATCCCTGCTAAACCACCCCAGCCAAGCATCTGTCCAGTCTGCTCTTGGAAATTTCCAAGGATGGAGACTCCACAGCTGCTCTAAGCAGCCTGTTCCACTGTTGGACCACCCTCACAGGCAGAAAGGCCCTCCTTGTTGCCAACCTCAATTCCCTCTGCTGCAGCTTGAGACTGTTGCTCCTAGTCCTGTCCCTGTGGTCACAAAGAGAAGCCCATCTCCACATTCTCTCTCATCACCCTTCAGGGACCGAAACACTGTGATCAAATCAAAAATTCCCTCCAGAAAGCTTCTTCTGCATCACCCAAAGTGTTTCCTGGAATGCCACGCTTCCTGGACAGCCTTACGTTTCCAGGAGGTCTTACTCTGTGTCCTACAGTTGGCCTTACTTATCTTTTTTTACCACGTACTGCCTTCCTAAAACCGGGCATGTATTTTTCTTGGAGTCATATATATAGAGAGAGAGAGAGAGAGAGAGAGAGAGAGAGAGAGAGAGGAATAAATATTTTTGCTTTTTTTTTTCTTGGAGGCATGCAGTAGGCAAGAGATTGCAGTCACTGCTTTTAGGACCTTGTTGAGCTTCCAGACCACCCAGGCTGCTTCTGCTCTCTCACAGTCTGCTCTTGTCTTTGCCTCAGAAACTCAAGTTCTCTTATCCAAGCCAAAGAGGCGGCAGCCCTTCACTGAAATCTATACCAGGGACATGGAGATGGGCATCAAGCTGCATATCACAGATGTTTCTTCTGCCAAAATTCTCTGGAAGGCCATGGTGAGAGTAGGTAGGCACTGTGGGATGCTCTTCTTTTACCAGCAACCAGGCGAGGCTGGGCTTTTAACATCACAATGAGCAATGAGGAGAGGAGTGAACCAGAGGTCTCTATGCTGTTCCCAGGTCCCAGGGATGATACTCATGTAAGCACCATCTATTATCTAAATCAGGGGTGGCCAACCCATGACACACACATCACCAGTGCCACAGGCCGCTTCTACGTGTGGCACGAGGCAGATGGATGAAGGAGTCGGCAGCCCTGTAGCAGATGGGCCGGGGAGCAGAAAGGAGAGCAGCTGATGAGGCAGAGAGAAGAGGCAGGGATCAGAAAACAGTGCAATAGATGGGGCAGGGAGCACAGGACAGGAAGCAGAAAGCAAAGCAGATGATGGAGCAGAGGTACAGGGCGGGAAGCAAAGAGCTGAGCAGGGGTCATAGGGCAGGGAGCAGAAAGCAGACAGCAGTGAGCTGGGCAGTGGCCCTGCCCTTCTGGGGTGTGTCACCTTTGCCCCTACTTTTGACTGCTCCCCTCAGGCAGTGCCTGGGACACGTGGCCTTCTCGTCTACCCCGCGTTACGGTAGGGGACGTGGCCCAATCAGGGCTTGCACACCTTCAGCAAGAGGCTCTTTAGTCTGCATCAGAATGACGGCACAGACGGGGGAAGAAAGCCTTGATGTGCATCAAATGGCCCCTGCCCGTGCTCTGACTCTCCCCCCATCTCTGCTCGTTTCCAGAGGACATTCAGCAAACCCGATTGTCACCCAAGAACAAGCAGGTCAGTAGGGGCTAACAGGGCATCGCCACCTCGTAGTTCAGGGATGCCACAAGCATGGTCAGCCTCTGGGCCTGGAACTTGGGAGAAGAGGGAGAGGACACAGGGCACAGCTGCAGATAGGGCAGGGAGCAGAAAGCAGAGCAACAGATAGGGCAGGGAGCGCAGTACAGGTTGTCAAGAGGGGCTGGCTATTCCCAGAAGACCTAAAGAAGCCCTGTCCCCAGAGGAATGTAAGAAGCAGAGACATTTTGGTAACAAACCTGCTGCATTTCACATGTGCCCCCGCCTCCCCATTCCTCTGCAGACCCACATGTCATTGACAAACACTGGGAGCGGCTGATCCACGCTCCACGGTGGTGAATGCCCTCCTGGACAAACCGCACGGGCTCCCTTTGTATGAGGAGCAGTACCAGGGAATCAGGGCTGGAGCCACCTGCCAGGAGCAAATGCGCAGGCTGTATGACCTGGTGCCCAGCTGGGACAGGGGGTGAAGGGCTGGCTCTACCAGGCCTTGAAGGTGCAACACAAGCACCTCGTAGCAGAGCTGGAGAAGTTTTGAGTTTGCCTGCATTTGCAGCTGCATTATGTGCTGAGAGCTGCAGGCTCTGGGAGGGTGCCAGCAGCCCCCTGGATGCTGTGCATAGCTGCCGGGCTGAAGGGACCTGGTTTTTGCATTTTTATGCGTATATATTTTTTATCCTGGACATTTTCAAGCAAAAAAAAGTGGTGGAAGTTTTCACTTGTTGGCGTAATAAAGTGTGGGGGGAAGAGGAGTTTCACCTTGGAGAAACTCCCTGGTATCTGATTTTGTGGGGTGGGAGGGTGCAACTTAGGTTAATGCAGTGTGGGCCTTCACAGTGCCTTTTCTAAGCCCACAGATTCTCCTAGGCAGCCTGTGCTGAGAGGAGCTCCTCTACTTCTGAGATTGGAGCTAGGCTGGCTGTCCTGGCTCAGGAGCTGGACTTATGTCCCCCTGGGCACCTCCCCTTCCAGTCACAGGGATCCCACCCATGCATGGGGACTTCTCCTTAGCCTAATGACCAGCTTGCCTCCCTGACCTGCAGTCACAATCTTTCTGGAGCTCTGCCCGGTGTTCCCTCTCACACAGCCATTATTGCTGGCCTGGTGGCTCCTGTCTTCCCGTTCCCTCCATTGCTTTGCTTTGCTCTACCTCTCACTGATTGCAGACCTATTTGCTATTGTAACCCGGGCAGTACTCCAAGAGGTACCCCCTCTCCAGTTGAAGGGATCAAAGCAGGTGCACAAGCGCTGTGGGAGGTGTAGGGACTCTCCTCCCCCTATAGAGCAGAGCCAGACCACCACTGGGGATTTAACCATATACCTTTTAATGAGGGAACAATACTGGGAACATAACCAGTATAAACCAGGGGGTACAGGGGACACTACAATGCCCCAAGGGGCAGGATTCAACAAAGGTTAGACACTTACAATCATTGGCAAAAGACAGGGTTAACAAAATATAAAACACAAACAGCAGCGCAAACAATACTGGTTGGGGAAACATAAAAAGGCACAAAATACAAAATGTCAAAGGACAAAGAAATATAGGGCCTAGGTACCCGGAGGGGGAGAAAGGGGGAAAACACAATGGCCCCTTTCCCTGCAAGAGAAATTTTTCCTTGTTAGCTCAGTCACCCCAAGTCACCAAAGCTGGGACTTGAACGTGGATGTCCCAGGTGGTAGGCAGAAATATTGCCATGCAGCCACCAGTGCTGGCACTGCTCTAAGCTGCTAGGGGTCTTGACCTTCCAGGAGTCCTGGCCTCAGGTCAAGCTGCCTGGCCTCTGATTAGAGGAGCTGGAAGCTGAGCTGGGAACCTCTCAGATCGCTGCTCAGATCCTCGCTGAAGCGGAAAGCCTCTCCTGCTGGCCACAGCCTCTCATAGGGCATCCTGGAGCCCAGCAGGAAGCCTCTCCTGCCGGCCACACGCTGTGCTGCTGAGGGTCCCACTGCTGCCTGCAGGTCCTGCTCCTTCGGGCTCTTCTGGGGCAACTGCTTCCGCCCCGCTGACTCAGCTCTTGCCAGCTCTTTGAAGCTCCTTCCTCATGGTCCCTGGCTGGTCTCTTTTCTGAGTCAGCCATGCTGCCCCTTTTATCCCCCTCCAGGTGACCCAAGGGGCCAATCAGGGGACTTGAGGGGTGAGTCTCTGGGGCCTGATTGGTGAAGAAAGGGAATCCCAAGTCCTCCAATCATCTTTTGCCCTTTCAAAACCCCTGGGCTAGGTCACTACCAGCTAGCCCGTCACACTGTCTTAAAATCACGGTGCTGGAAGCCCCTGCCCTCAAGGATCCTTGGATTCTTGAAAGCACTGGCAGGTGAAGCAAGGGGGATGGTTTAAGACTCAGAACCAAGTGCGATTGGGAGTCCGTTGTGTCAGAGGCTGCACAGACCTACAGCAAGGGCCTGTCCCTGTCCCAGCAGAGATGGGTTTAATCCATACATCCTACATGGACATGCCCCCAGCCCCCTCACCATTTTTGCTGCCCTCCGCTGGACTTTTTCAATGTGTCCCCAACCTTTCTGTAGTGCGGGGCCCAAAAGTGGACACAGGACTCCAGATGTGGCCTCACCAGTGCTGACTAGTGCTGCGGAGTCCCCCAGGGCTCGGTCCTTGGGCCTGCACTGTTCAATTTCTTTATCAGCGATTTGGACCACAGGGTGAAAAGCAACCTGTTCAAATTTGCTGCTGATACCAAAATTTGGGGTGAGGTGGGCACGCTAGTAGGGAGGGAAAGACTGCAGCAAGACATGGATAGGTTGCAGGGCTGGGCTAAAACAGGATGCGTTTCAGTATGGACAAGTGCAGGGTGCTGCACTTGGGAAGCAGTAACCAGCAGCACACTTAAAAGATGGGAAACTCCCTTCTTGAGAGCACAGAGGCAGAAAGGGATCTTGGAGTCATCAGTGATCCCAAGATGAATGTGGGCCGACAATGCGAGGTCACGGTCGGCAGGGCTAACCAGACCCTATCGTGTATCCACAGGTGCATCTCAAGTAGGGCCAAGGAGGTGATCCTCCCCCTCTACACGACACTGGTCAGGCCGCAGCTGGAGTACTGTGTCCAGTTCTGGGCGCCGCACTTCAGGAGGGATGTGGACAACATTGAGAGGGTCCAGAGGAGGGCCACCCGCATGATCCGGGGACAGCAGGGCAGACCCTACAATGAGAGGCTATGGGACCTGAACCTGTTCAGCCTTCACAAGAGAAGGCTGAGGTGGGACCTTGTGGCTGTCTATAAGCTCACTAGGGGGGGACCAGAAGGGTTTGGGGGAGACCTTGTTTCCCCTAGTGCCCCCTGGGATAACAAGGAATAACGGCCACAAGTTGTTGGAGAGTAGGTTTAGATTAGACATCCGTAAGAACTACTTCATAGTCAGGGCGGCTAGGATCTGGAACCAACTTCCAAGGGAGGTGGTGCTGGCTCCTACCCTGGGGGTCTTTAAGAAGTGGCTCGATGCCTACCTGGCTGGGGTCATTTGAGTTCGGTTTTCCTCCTGCCCAGGCAGGGGGTCGGACCTGAAGATCTACAAGGTCCCTTCCGACCCGACTTCTAGGATTCTATGACTAGAGGGGAAGAATCACTTCCCTCAGTCTGCTGGCAACACTCCTACTAATGCAACCCAGGATGCTATTAGCCTTCTTGGCAGCAAGGGCACACTGCTGGCTCATATCTATCTTCTTGTCCCCTGTTACCCCCGGAGCCTTTTCTGCAGAGTTGCTGCCCAGCCAGTCACCCCCAGCCTGCACTGGTGCACGGGATTTTTCCCTTCTCAGTGCAGGGCTTTGCACTTGTCCTTGTTGAACCTCATGAGATTCCTTTTGGCCCAATCTTCCAATTTGTCATGGTCACTCTGAATCCTAGCCCTACCCTCCAGCATATCTGTTACTCCTTCCAGCTTGGTGTCATCTGCAAATTTGCTGAGGATGCACTCTGCCATCTTCCAGGTTGTTGATGAAGACATTGAACAAAACCGGCCGCAAGACCAACCCCTGGGGCACTCCACTTGATACTGGCTGTCAACTAGACATCGAGCCATTGATTACTACCCTCTGAGCCCAGTGCTGGAGCCAGTTTTCTATCCACCTTCCAGACTATTAATCCAGCCCGGACTTGCTTAGTTTGTCTGTGGGAATACAGTGGGAGTCTGTACCAAAAGCCTTGCTAAAGTTAAGGTACACCACATCCACTGGTCTCCTGCATCCACAGAGCCAGTCATCTCATTATAGAAGGCAGTCAGGTTGGTCAGGCATGACTTGCCCTTTATGAATCCATGTTGACTGTTCCTAATCACCCTTTTCTTCTCCAAGTACTTAGAAATGGATTCCTTGAGGATCTGCTCCATGATTTTTCCAGGGACTGAGGTGAGGCTGACCTGCCTATAGTTCCCTGGATCCTCCTTTTCCCCTTTCTTAAATATGGACACTATGTTTCCCCTTTCCAATCATCTGGGACCCCTCCTGATTGCCATGATGCCAATTGCCTCTCCTGATGGCCACTGGCTCTGCAATCACATCAGCCAACTCCCACAGCACCCTTGGGTGCATCCCATATGGCCCCATGGACTTGTACACATTCAGCTTTTCTAGGTAGTCCCTAACCTGTTCTTTCACCAGATTGCCCCTACCTGCCTGCTGGCATTCCAGGGAGGGATTGGATTCCCTCACCTTTAGTTGTTTTGGGCTGTGGGATCCATGGTCTTCTAGCCGCGAGGGACTTCTGTGCTGGCACAGTCCCCTTGCATAAGAGAGGGATGCAGGTCTAGCCCTGGTACACCCGGGGGTATGCCGTGTCCTCCGATGACAGTAGTGGTGGTCAGGCAGGGTGCTGAGGAAGGGGTCAGCTACTAGAGTGGCTTCCTTCCTTTTCTATAGAGGTAGGCTGAAACCAAATACTTAACTATGTACAATTTATTACAAGAATAAATACAGACACTTAATATAAAACACAGAATATTTACAAGGCTTAAACTATATATAATATTCCACAATTCACATATAATACCAAATATGAACCAAATAACTTACAACCTATACAACACAATTAGCACATAGGAATATTAACCTATATAACCCAAGTAAATTAACAATAATATTTATTTAAACCTTTACAAATAACAATACCAATTTACACATTGAGACATTAAAACACATACACCATATAAATCCTCTTAAAGAATACCCCTAGCTATATAGCCCTTAACACAACAACCACAAAATAGGGAGTGCGCTAAGCCCCTCCCCTTTACAGCCCTGGGACATGGACACACCCCTTCCACAATGGTGGGTGGAGGCAGCAGACCCTCCCCACCCGTATCAGCCTCCCCTGCAAGGCCCGATTCCCCAGCAACTCATGCTTCTTCTCTGGAGAAGTCAAGGCTCATTCCCTGGTGGCCGATCCCGCAAGAGCCTCTCCTGAGTGACGCCTTCGGCTGTCCTTGACAGCCTGGCACCCCACACTGGGCACCCAGGGGTCTTTCTCTCTTACGGGAGCCAAGCCCTTGCAGGCTCCGACCCCCCGGTCTCACACTGCAGGTATTGCCCTTTCCCAGGCCCTGCTCTGGGCACCGGGGCTCTTTTAGTTAAAGGCAGAGCCGCACTGCAGGGCTCCGGTCACTCGACCTAGGGCTGGGGCTAACGTGAGCAGCCACGAGCTGCTTCCAAGGCGGTTCTCCGTGTACCAACCTGTGCACCAGGTGAAGCCTGAGCAGTCGCAAGCTGCTCCCAGGGCCTGGCTCTCTGTGTGCCAGTCTGCACGCTGTGTGGAGCCCGAGCAGCCTCGAGCTGCTCCCAGAGCCAGCTCTCTGTGTGCCCATCTGCACACCGACTGCCCAGCCACTTTCTGGGTTCGCAGGCTCGAGCCGCCTCGAGCAGCTCCTAGAGCCTGATCCCTGTGTGCCAATTTGCATACCACTGAAGCTCAAGCAGGGTCCCAAGGATGGCCCTCTCTGGATCTCCTCTCCCCCTCGCCATCCCTCCCCTCTCTCTGCAGCCTGCTGAGCACACTCCCCTTTTATACTCTTCAGGGGCTTCAGCCCTGGTGTTCTCCAACCCCGGCTGGCGCAGCTCCCATTCAGGTCCAGCTGCTCCTTGCCCCCTCCCTTTGGAAAAGGGTGGGACATTGCTTCCCTTGTGCTGCCTCCGGATTGGGGGGCGGGCTCCACCAATGAAACGGCAGACCCTCAATCCTGGGATTCAACCCAAGCTCCAAAAAGGTAAGCCTGCTACACAGGGAATGCCCGGCTCTGGCACTGACAGACTGTCAGGGGTACAGACATGCAGGAAAGGGTTCATTAGTTCAGCACCTGGGATGGAAGTTGCTGCCAGGAACTTCTTGTAAACCCTTTGTAAGCAAAAGGTTACCACTGCCTGCTTTCACTTTCCCTTTGGATATTATTCATTGCGTTGCAGAGAGCAAGCAACAAAGAGAGAGAGAGAGAGAGAGAGAGAGTAATAAAACAATAACTTCCATGTTTCTCTGCTGAGAGAAACTTTGGTGTGATTCAGGCTCTGAGAGGCACAGGAGCTCTGAGAGGTGCAAGTTGCTGCTCTTTGGAGGTGGCCAGCTGTTTTGGAGGAGCTGCCACATACCATTAGGTCCTGCCAAGCTGAGCGCTCATAGAGGAGAACCTCCTCTGACCAGGGACCGGAAAGATCGAAAGAGCATTGATAAAAGAGCTCTGGTAAGGAGGAAGGCCATGGGAGGAGGGGGGGATGAAACCAGAAGGGAAGGAGCAGGGAGATGCTGTCTAGGAAGGTAGGATGCTTTTGCCCTCATCACAGAGAAAGGAAATTCGATGATTTTGGGATTTTTTCCTCTGCTGTGGAGGAGCGAGGCAGCCCAGCGGAGCAATTTGAGCAGGTGGCTGGGAGTCAGGGCTCATTTCCTGACTCAGTGTTTTATTTATGCCCATGTGCTAAAAGAGACAGGTGTCCATCACTAGGGCTGGAGGATTACAGTGTTTCTGAGCTGTTTTCAGGCTCTCACTGCTAGAGAAAGACTAAGTCACAACAACAGTGATCACAGTCTCCATCCATGTGGAAAAAATAGGAAGCAGGCTTGTCTCTCTGTACTGTATTTGCCCAAGAACCCAATCCATTCTGAAGTTTCTTAGTGCTTTTGTTCTGTAAATAAGAGCAGAGATGAAGCAGGAGGACTTATTTGATGGCCAAGTTTGGTAAAGAAGTAACCCAGCATCTCTGAAAGCCTGAAGTGGGCAGTGGGTTTCTAAGGTTCAGGGCAAAGGGCAGGATGGAAACATGAAAGACCCAGAGCAGCTGTGCCTCCTTGTTGTTGCCCAGGTGCATCTGGCTGAGAAATAATGGCCTCAAAGATGCCGATGGAGCAGCCTCTGTGCCTGGTGGGGAACGGCACCAATGGAGAGCTAGAAGTGAAGCCAAAGGCCCTGGAGATCCTGTATGGCATCACCCAGCCCGTGGTGGTGGTGTCCATTGTGGGGCTGTACCGCACTGGCAAGTCCTATCTCATGAACCAGCTGGCCGGCAAGAAAAGAGGTGAGGTGTTAGTTGCCTTCTTCTCTGGAGCCCTTTCTCTTCCTCTTCTTTCTGGGAACAGCAGCGAAACCTCCTGTGTTCCTAGTGCATCTGTGATTCTAACCCATCTCTCCTCTCGTCCCAGGCTTTCCTTTGGGCTCCACTGTCCAGTCACAGACCAAGGGCATCTGGATGTGGTGTCTTCCCCACCCCCAGCTCTCAGACTACACCCTGGTGCTGCTGGACACAGAGGGGCTGGGTGACGTGGAGAAGGTGCGTCATAGTGTCACGGAGGGGTACCCGGTGTGATGGTGGCATTGCTTTCCTTGTGGTTTTTTCTTCCAGGGCAACACAAAGAATGACAACCAGATCTTTGCGCTGACTGTGCTCCTCAGCAGCACTCTGGTGTATAACAGCAAAGGCACCATTGATGAGTATGCCATGGAGCAGCTGCAGTATCCTTTCAGTGGGGCAGGTGTTGGGGGTGCTACGTTTCCACAGTGGGGCCCAGGGCCTGGCAGTTCAATTGTAGCCCTCTTTGATAGTGGGTTTGTCACCACCTGCTTACATTCCTCAGCCCCTGTGACCAGCTTTGTGACCACACTGACTGAGCACATCAAGGTCAAGGCCCAGGAAGGGGAGGAGGATGAGGAAGGCTGCCAGTTTGTTCGCTTCTTCCCCTGCTTCATCTGGGCAGTGAGAGATTTCACCCTGGAGCTGAAGATCAACGAGCACCTGGTGACAGAGGACGACTACTTGGAGAATGCACTGAAATTGAAGAAGGGTAAGACCCGGACTTGCTCCTCTCCTTGCTGCTGTGGAGCACTGTGGTAATGTTTACTATGGGTAGGAGAAGCAGGCAAGCCCTTGAGTGGGGCTGTGTCCTGAGACAGGGCTCTGTAAAAATGGCACATGGGGTTTCCACATTCCTGGTGCTTACAGCTCAAATCCACAAGCTCAAGAAAGGCAGGTTTCAGGGTTTTGCTACCTGTTGACCTTTGGATGTCAGAGCAGGTAGAGAGCTCCTGCAGGAGGAATTCTCATCTCAGATACAACCGGGCAAACTTGGGGTCTTCAGATTGTGCCTCCAAAGGCTGCTGTCTGACTGGGATGGCTGCAAGTGGCATGTTTGACATGCACCCGTTTCTGAGATGCTGGGATCTTTCACCAGCCTCACCCTGACACCCAACGTGCCAAGTCCTCTGTGTATGCAAGGCCTCACTGTTTTTTTTCGGTCCTCAGCTTATACAAGAGCAAGCAAACAAAGGGGGGGAGGGGAAGCAGCTGCGTTAATACGGTTTCCTCATGCCTGTCACAACTTTCAGGTCCTTGCCTCATGAGCTGCAAGGTTTAGCCACTGACAGCATTTTGCTTCCATTTCTCAGCTTTGGTTTAAGAAAGCAAATTTGTTTCCAGCTCTGATTAACCAAAAGTTCTTTAAAATGCAAGAATGCAGAGTTTTTCCCTGGTTGTATGGGTTTGGTACCTGGCTAGGAAGGTGCCAGTTGCAGGCCTCCACCCATTCACTGTACTGCCATCCCACCACCGCAGGGCTTGCAGCCCTGCATACCACAGCTGTCTGGCATGCTTGTAAAGGGCTGGGGTCCAAAAATGCTGCCCTTCTTCAGCTTGGCAAGGCACAATCCTGTTGGCCTAGTAGGTGAGAGGCAGAATTTGGCCCCTGTGCCAGGGACTGTCATTCTTAGCCCAGGGGAAACCCAAGGTCCTGACTGCCTCAGGGTGTTTCTGACAGGGTGGGGCTGCGGAGTGGTTAGGACATCAAGCAGCCGCTCCGGAGGCAGGAGGGAGCCTTGCTCTGGACTCTTGTTAAAGGCAGCTGTAAATGGGTATCAGGTTGTTCAGGCCAGGGAGCCAAAGGTGATTGGGCAGGATGGTAGCTACTTCACTCCCTTGTGTACAGTTGACTGCAGGAGCCAGCTGCCTTATGCTAGGCAGCTGGGCTGTTTGGCTCAGGCAGACCTGGGTCTGTGCGCGGACTCAGTGGTTTATTTTGGTGCAAATAAAGCTTCTCCTGTTCCTTGGCATGCCGTGCAGCTGTTACAAAGGGCGCTTTGGCATACAACCTGCCACGTGAGTGCATAAAGAGCTTCTTCCCCACCCGCAAGTGCTTCGTCTTTGTCCAGCCAGCCCCTGTGAAAGATATCAGCCAACTCGAGTTGCTCCCCGAGAGCTCCCTGGACCCACAGTTCCTGGAAAAGACCCGCCACTTCTGTCAGCACGTCCTCCAGAGTTCACCGGTCAAGACCGTGAAAGGAGGGCATCCAGTCAGCGGGCAAAGTAGGTTGGCCATTGGATGGATTGATTGCAAATATCCCTGTATGGTGCTAAAGAAATTACCCTGGAAGGTGGTGAGATCTGTAAGCAAGGATCTGCCTAAAGATCCCACATTGGTGGTTTCCTAGGCTGAAGGTTTGGTAGTGTAACACACTGAAAGAGGAGGAAAGATGATATGTTGGTTAGCCTAGGGATGGGACACAGTGTTCAGCTGAGCCCACTGAGAAATGCACGGGAAGGGCTTTCACTTCGGTGACGCTGGCTCTCCTCTCCTCTCTTCCAGTGTTGGGCTCATTAGTTCAATGCTACGTGGAGACCCTCCGCAGCGGGAAGGTACCCTGCATGGACAACGCTGTGGTTGCTCTGGCGGCCATAGAGAACGAGGCAGCTGTTCAGGAGGGGTTGGCTCACTACATATCCCAGATGAAGCAGCTGAAATTCCCAGTGGACCAGGAGGAGCTCTCCGAGAAGCACGGGGAAAGCATGGCAGGGGCTCTTGGTGTTTTCATGGATCGTTCCTTCAAGGATGAAGGACAGAAGTATCTGCAGAAGCTCAAGGTAACTGTACAGGCCTCCCTGTTCTGTCTCTGCTTTCCGGCAGGTTTCCACCCTCCCTGGCACAGACCTTTTGAGTTGGTACTATTATGTCTCCATGTAAAGTGCAGTTCCTGGGGCAGCATTTTTTGCTTTCATAATATTAGTCCTATTCAAAGCAGTCCATAAAAGATTCTGCTTATTATGTTGCCATAAGAGCATCTCCTGGTGTCTGAATCAGCTTCTAGGTAACCATCATCACCTGAGCATGGCACCTGTACCACATTCACAGCAAAGCCATGGTCTTCTGATAGGTCTCTCTGTTTTCTTGATTAGGATGGCATAAAGGAAAATTATGGAAAGCTGCTGGGAAAGAATGAAGTTGCCTCCAAGGATGCCTGTTTTGCCCTCCTGGAAGAGCTCTCAGCCCCCATGCAGAAGCGACTCGGTGACAACGTATACAATCAGCCTGGTGGGTATGAAGCCTACATCAGAGACCGGAACCAGGTGGTGGAGGATTTCCGCAAGAAACCCAAAAATGGGGTCAAGGTAAGTTTGTCCACCTGCCTCCAACTCTCCTCTTGGCTACAAGCCCTGTGAGGTTCTTGTTATCAGCATATTCATACGTTCTTAAAAAATGCAGTGCTGTGCTATGCAATCTCTCATCCCTAGGTAGAGGATGTTTTGGAGCAGTTCTTGGCTAGTAAGAAGGCAGAGGCAGAAGCTGTACTGAAGTTTGACACACTGATAACTGATATGGAAAAGCACTTGGCCGGTACATTGTGGTAAAAGGGTTTGAGGCTCCTTCTGGTCTAATATATTTTCTAATTTCTCCTCTTACCTTCTATATATTAGGAGTGAAATCATGCAGAAGCTCACAAGAACTGTGTACACTCTCATATTTACAGGCTGCAATGTACTCTAAATATGAGTAGTTTGTGTTTGTGGTACTTGTAGAATCCCGCAGGGGGGTTGAGGGCAGAGCTGGGACTAGCTGGCTGCTTTGGGAGTTGTCTACAGTGTGGATCAGTGTGTCTCCGCCCCCCAGACATGAGGTCCCTGAGTGCATCCCACCCTTCCACCTTCACAAGCACCCCCCAAAACCTGGAAATATGCCTGTAAAGCTGGTCCAGGCTCCTGTGTGGCAGCCACTCTCAGGCATGCTAACGACCTAATGTCCTCAAGCAGTCCCACTAACCTGTTTCTGATTTTAGAACAAGCCAAAGTTGAAGGGAGCTCAGTTGGGGCTGGGAAGTGCTGGTAGGCAGCTGCATCCACATGGGGAAATCAGGGCTGATTATAGTTTAAACATTTTTTAAACTCTTCTTCCTAACACAAAGATGGGAAGCAAAAAGCTGAGTTGCTGGAGCAGCAGCGGAGGGCAGAGGAGGAGAGGAGGTTGCGAGCGGAGCAGCTGGTGAAAGACCAGGAGCGCAGCTTCCAGGAGTACCAGAGACAGCTGGAAGCCAAGCTGGCAGAAGAGGCTGCCACCATGAAAAAGGAAGCCCAGAAGGCCCTGGAGTGCAAGCTGAAGGAGCAGGGGGAGCTGCTACAGCAAGGGTTTAGGGAGAAGTCCATGCTGATGGAGCAGGAGATTTCCACCCTGAAGAGGGAAATCAACTCAGTCAGGGAGCAAGATTTTGTCAGTCTGGCAAAAAACATGCTAAAGGTGTTTAGCATCGTCTATGATATATGCACCTTTCATAACTCCCCCTCCCAATCCAGGAGCCAGGCCAGAGAGAAAACTAGGAAGCCCAAATGACACTGAGCATGAGCCCTGACTTGCACTTGGTTCCTCATCTTCCTTTGCACATTTTGCTTGGTTATTGGAGGAAAATGCTTCACGTGGCAATAAAATGGCACTAGCTGGACCCCATTTGCCTGGAGTCATTATTCCTAGAGTGGGGGGGGTCAAGGGATGTAGCAACATTGCCATGGGCTAATGCCTGCAGGACAGAAAGGGTCAAGTGATGAAGACAGACTAGCACCGAGACCACTAGAGATGAGGTTGCTCCAGCCCTCCCCCAAGGCAGAAGCAGTGTAGCCATGTTTGCCTGAACAAGACGCTCTGTAAAAAAGAAGCGGGTGCCCTCCTATATGGGGGCTGCCCCTGCTCAGAGCTGGCACAGGTGGCACAAGTCAGATGGTATAGCCATGCCCATCAACCACCTGCTTGGTGGCAGCCTGACACCTGCTTAAGTGTTTGTAACACCTGTAACATCTCTGTAGCTGTTCTGGTTTGACTGGGAGGTGCAGAAGTGCCCACTGGTGTTTCCAGGCTATGCCTGTCACCTGCTGCAGAGGCAAGATGTTTCATGGGTGATGGGTGATGGAAGACCAAAATTCCTGCTATCTTGGTGTGTGATAAGAGGGCCATAAAGGCACCTCTCTTGCCAAAAGAGCCACCATCAGATCTCACTTTCATGCCTCATTAAATGAATCCATCAGCAAAGGCAAGGCAGTTTTGTAGATGTGGGTGCCTCGGCTGGACAGTTGTGCTTGAGGTTTGTCTGCAGAAAGTACGGTCAGGGTCCCTCCTGCCTCCTCCAGTCAAATGTCTCCCTGCGGAAGGAGGAATTCAGGGTCAGTGGGCAGGGGTCAAGACATGGCTTCACTGTTTTATAAGTACCAAAATGGGTAATAGGTAAATAACCTTACAAGTGTTCCCTGTTTAGGAAAGGGCCCTGTGCTGGCTCACAGGGTTGGTGGTACAGATGGCTCCATCATGATTTCTCAGGGACCCTGGCCTGACTTTGTTCAGATAGCCACCGCCTGTGGGCCCTGCCATCCTGCCTCTCTCCCACCTTTGTCTGGGTGTGTCTGCCATGTCACCCCACAGACCTGTGGTTCCTGCTTGTGTTCTGCTTCTCTGCCTCTGTGACAGCTAGCAGCGGCCCGTAAACAGTCACATATGTTACTGTGAATTAGGAACTAGACAAGCAAGAGGAAAGACAATGAGCCACTTTCCTGTTTTGCTTTCCAGACTCAGCAGTGCTATGAAAGCTATGATGGGTCCCTGTGAATTTCTTTCTCACAGTGACTGGGGGTCCAGCATGGATAAGCAAGTAGCATGGCAGATACTTGCTGGACCCTTGGCTTGGGGACTCACAGGCTGAGAGAGGAGAGGTGTGCTAGAGAGGCTGGACAGGCCTTTGCACCACAATGGGCTGTGATGTGCCTGTTGGCCTCACAAAGGGACCTGTCACCAGGATATCTACTGCCCACCTGGAAGGAGGGACATTTCAGATTTCCAGTCCAAGAAGCTTCTCTCACCCCTGGGGGTTGGGTAGTTCCCTGCCTCACCCCACCATGTCGTGCAGTCCGCCTCACAAGCTTGCACTCTCTGCACGTGAGCAAGCCCAGCAGCACGTAGGTGTGCGTGACACGCACTTGGAGTCATGCTGCCCTCTGACGCCAGCAGGTGCCTCTAAATCCATGGATCAATCACCAAGCACCAGGCTCTGGGATCAATAGCTGCTCTCCCTGGGCTGTGCCAGCCAGAGCTGTTTGCTCAGGGATTGCTCAGTGGCTGGACAGATCCACAGTGACAGTGAGGCTGGAGCTCGCTGCCTTTCTGCAGGTGGGAAGGCAGGTGGAAGGACAGAGCCAAGTTCTGTTTTGCCTCAGGGTCAGGGAGGAGGGAGAGACGCCCCCTCAGCATGGATGTGTACTTCATCTTTATGCTCCTGGAGGGCCTCTTGGCCGTAGCCATCATCTGCACCAACCTGCTGGTGTGTGCCACTCTCTGCCTTCACAAGGAGTTGCGCTGTGTCACCAACTACCTGCTCGGGTGCCTGGCAGTGGCTGACCTGGGGGTGGGGGCCCTGGCTGTCCCCTTCTCCATGGTGCTGGGCATGGAGTACACCTTGTGCTTCTACAGCTGCCTCTTCCTCACCTGCTTCCCCCTGGTCACCACCCAGTTCTCCATCCTCCTGCTGCTGCTCATCGCCGTCAATGCCCACTTGAAAATCAGGCTCCCCAACAGGCAAGTGCATGAGGTGTCCTGGGGGAGGGGGTTAACCCCATGTGGCAGGTGGCACTGAGGCTTCTCAACGATGGTCTGCAGTCTCACTGGGCAATGGCAAAGAAGATGGGCTTTGCTCCTGGAAGCAGCCAAGGATTAAGGGCTCAGCTTCATCCCGTTGGCAGTGCTGCCAGCCCTAAGGGTTTTCTGCCCTGTGGCAGCTTGGGTGGAAGTTTCTGCCTTGGTAGCTACAGTGGGAGGGTCCTGGGACATTACAAGGTCCCTTCATTCAGGACAGGGCGGGGTCCACGCACATGCTGGGATGACAGCAGGGGGTGCTGGCCCATGTGACCTTGCTTTTTCATTGACAGCTATGCCTTATACGTGAAGAAAGAGCGGGTGCTGGTTATTGTGGGCTTCTGCTGGCTGTTCTCAATCCTGATTGGCCTCTCCCCTATGATGGGCTGGAACCGTCTGGAGCACTACAGGGAGGTTAACAAGACCATGGGCTTCAGCCTCCCCTTAGAGAGGGCTGCCTTCATCCTCATCAGCCGCGACTTGCCTTACAGCACCTTCCTCCCCAAGGCCCAGCCAGGCAATCACAGGGACTCCAACTCCAGTGAGACCCCAGACAGGCACCTGGGGCGCTGCTCCTTCACATCTGTCTTCTCACCTGAGTACCTGGTCTATTTTGTCTTCTTTGCATGTACCCTGCTGCCACTAGGCGCCATGCTGGGCATCTATGCTGACCTCTTCCGGGTGGTCCGTGGGCACTTCCTGGCCCAGCCACTCCGGGTGGCCAAGAAAGGGGAGCTGCAGATGGCAGGAACCCTCTTCCTCTTGGTCGGTGTTTTCTGTGTCTGCTGGATCCCACTGCATGTCATCTACAGCGTACGCCTGCTGTGCCCCCGCTGCCGGACCTATGAGTCATTGGAGCGCCTGGCTGTCATGCTCTCCCATCTGAACTCGCTGGCCAACCCACTGGTCTACACCATGAGGAAGAAGGACTTTGGCTTGGCAGTCCGATCTGTCTTCCTCCGCTACATCCTGTGGTGGCCCCAGCTGCGGGCTTGCTGCACCCCCAAGGCTAAGGTCTATCCCCAGGGGTGAATCAGGAGTTCCTCACAGAACTAGACCTTTAGGGACATTATGACTGAAGCAGCAGTAGATAAAAAGGACCAAGCTCATCAGCATTCTTTATCCCCTTGCGATCATGAGACCCCTCATTGCATGCTTATTTCTTAGTGCACCAGAGGAGGAGCTCCCTGTTTCATTTGTAAGGCGAAGGGACTAGGAAATGCATCTTCTGACTCCCAAGCCATCTGTCGTCTGTCTTTAAACATTCAATAATTTCCCAGGTGGGGAATGGGCTTTCTTCTCCTCTCTATATGCGTTTGGCAGTATTTGCTGTGGTGCTGAGCATCTCACTGGATCAATCCTAATGTTATCATGCTGACATCATTGTTTTATGATATCACATTTATCTCTAGCCACGGCTTCGAGATCTTTATTTGACTTCTCCCAGTTTGTGGGTTTGAGATATTGAGCCGCACCAGCCGAAATGAGAAGAGAGTTCATATGTGATAAGACTGAAGTGGGGAGATCACAGCTGCACACAAAGCAGATATTGAGTGGTAGCAGTGGGCAGAGGGGTATTGACGATGCAGCCGTAAAGTGGATAATGGGCACTGATGATTGTCAATAAAGCTGTCGTTTAAATGTAAGCTTCAGCATGGTTTTGCATCTTTGAAGATCTATACAATAAAAAGGGCAAAGTGAATATTTTGTGTCCTGGGAGATGAATAAGTATCGGGAAAAGCAGGGAAGCAAAGCTGTGTTTTCTATGACCACGAGGCAGTGGGACAGGGCAGGGGGCAAGAAAACTGGGTACCTGGAAGCAGTAGCTGGCCCAGCAGATAGAGAAGATGTAATGAGTTCACCTGCAGGTGACAGGTTCCAGTTTGAGTTCTGGCTGTTCCCACCTACCTGCTGCTTTCTGTCCCACTGGTGCAATGGTACAGGGGGTCTCCCCTCCATCTGTTTTGGCCCTGTACGTCCATGATGTAGTTGGGGCTGGTCCCACCTTGAGCAGGGGGTTGGACTAGACTTCCAGCCCTCATTTTCTATGATTCTGTGATGTTGCAGCGAAGTGCTGTGGTGTCGCAATGAGAAGCAGCCTGCCTGGCAGTAGACCTAGGACAGTACAACCTATGACAGCATAGGAATCCCAGGAGGAGCCGCTGTGGTGACAGGTTAGCATTATGTGGGCATGTTTACACGAGGTGCTTACCGCACATTATTAGCCTAATAACACTGCGCAATAGTGGAGTGGTCAAAAACCATGTTAATAGCCTACTGCGCCACATTACTAGGTTACTGCGCAATAAGTGTCACAAGATAACCATGTGCTGGCATTACTGTGCAGTAACTCCAGTTACTGCATATTTAGTTAGTACTTCATGAAGTAACTCTAGCTACTGCAAACGTAGTTAGTAGTTAAGTAACTCTAGTTACTGTGAATTCAGTTAGCTCTTGTTACCCTAAACGTATTTGGTACTTTGTGAAGTAACTCTAGTTACTGCCCATTCACTTAATACTTCATTAAGTAACTCTAGGTACTGTGAATTTAGTTGGTACTTTGCTAAGTAACTCTAGTTACCATGCATTCAGTTAGTACAGGGGCAGACAATTATTTTGGGTGGAGGGCCGCTTACTGAGTTTTGGCAAGCCATCGAGGGCCACCTGACAGGCAGCCACGGGCAGATTAATATTAATTTTCTTAATTTTGGGGGGGCCCCGTGGGCTGGATAAAATGGCCTGGCAGGCTACATCTGGCCCCTGGGCCACATTTTGCCCACCCCTGAGTTACTATGTTATTAAACAAGTATTAGACTATGGTGCATTGATGAACATGTAGATGCCCACTGTGTGCAGAGCAACGGCCAGAAACTGCCCCTCTCCAAGTCCAGCCGCTGTGACATCATGGCTAACCACCGTGACGTCACACCCAGGGAAGGGGAAAGGTCCGGTCCCTCTCGCTGACGCACTGCCGCCCCCCCGCGGCGAACAGGCGCTACTGCCGGCGCCATATTCCGCCCCTCCGGCGCCGCTTCCGCCCCACTCACACGCACTTCCGCTCTGTAGCGTCCTCCTTCTTCCAGCCCGCGATTGGGCGGCAGGGGCTCTCGCGCGGCCCCATTGGCTGAGCCGCTGTCGCGGGGCAGGGAGCCCCTGTGTCGTGCGGGCGGGCGGCCCCGTGCGCTTCCTTTCCCCGCCCGGCAGCGCTAGCGGCGGCCGCAAGGTGAAAGCGAGCGGGCGGGCGGGCGGGCTAGGCCCGAGGAGCCGGGCGCGGGCCCCGGGGCGGGGTGCGGGCAGCCGGAGGCACGTGGGTGGAGGGGTAGGGACACGGGTGGACACGTGGGTGGGGGGGGTCTGGCAGTGGGGGGATGGGGACATGGAGGGTTTGATAATGCGGGGGGGACACGGGTGGACCCGTGGGCGGGGGGATGGGGATATGAGGGTGGGTCTGGCGGGGGGGGGCACGTGGGCGAAGGGGGTCTGGCAGTGGGGAGGGGGATGGGGAGAGTCACTGGTGTGCAAAAGGTTTTTGACACTTAACCTGACTCTGTGTCCATCGTCCCCGCAGATGCCCGGCGTCACCGTGAAAGACGTGAACCAGCAGGAGTTCGTGCGGGCCTTGGCTGCTTTCCTCAAGAAGTGAGTCCTTCTGTGCTGGGAAGAGCAGAGCCCCAAGGGGGGTGGCACCCCTTGGGGACCGCCAGGTCCCAGTCTGCACTGCAGAAGCGATTTGGAGGTTGAGCTCTGGAGGCCCCCTTCCAGCCCGGCGTCTCTACAGCCCTCAGGCTGTGGCGCGCAGAATGGCTGTGGGATTCTCTTTGAAATCCCAAGCTGCAGCACCCGTGAAAGGCTCTCGTGGCACCCCAGTTGTGAATCACTGGGTTAGGGTGAAGCGAGCGGTGTCTGCTCTGCATTAGCACCCCCAATTATGTCATGGGGGGGAGGAGGTGTCAAAATGGAGGCGAGTGGAAAACATTTCCTCTGCCGCAACCTGGCCCTGCACAGGGAAGGAGTCCTGTCAGTGATCTGCATGTGAGAAGCGCTTCGCCCGTGCCTCGAGCCTGGCCGAGCACCAGTGCATCCACACACGAGAGAAGCCATGTTGGTGCTAGGCGTCTGGGAAGCGCTTCACGCGCTCCTCCAGCCTGGTCCGCCACCAGCGCATCCATGCAGGGGAGAAGCCATAATCAGTGCCCAAGTGGGAAGAGCTTCACCCAGACCTCCCACCTGGCTCGGCACCAGTCCCTCAGTTGCCCCTGGGTGCCCTGCTGAGCTTCTGCTGGCTGGGCCCAGTCCTAGCAGGCGTTGTGCATAGAAGCGCGGGCTGTGATGGTGTGGCGTAATCTACGGCTGCTTCCCAGGGTGTGGTGATGATGAGCCCCTGATCTGTCTTGCAGGTCAGGTAAACTCAAAGTACCTGAATGGGTCGACACGGTCAAACTGGCCAAGCACAAGGAGCTGGCCCCATACGATGAGAACTGGTTTTACACCCGAGCCGGTAAGTAGCCAGGGCTGGGGTAGAAGGGGGGTATTTACTGTATAACAGCCCTCGTATGCTGGGTCCTAAACCTTTTGAATGGTGGTGGCTTCTGACTGTTCTGTGGTGGGAGTTGTTTGGAACTGAACCCAGCAGGAGACCTGGGTTTGAGTCCTTGAGGCACCGACATCCAGACTCAGGTTGGATTTGATCTCAGTGGTGTAAAGGGAGGGTTGGAAGGTCTGGGCAGCCCCTGCTCCTCCATGCTCCTGCCTAGACTTAGGCGTCTCACACATGCACCATGATTCAGAAGGATCGATGGTTGCTTGCCTACAAATCTGTAGTTGACTGCAGGTTACCAAATTTAGGGATGAGCTGCTGCTTCCGTCAGCTGGAGCTCATCTGTAGTCCCAGGCAGCTGATGGGAGAAGCTGGAGCCATTTGAAATAAGCTGGAGTACATCAGTGGTCCCAGGCAATGCCCTGCTGTGGCTGCGTGGGACCCTGGCAGGTCCTCAAGGGATAAGAAACCTGGCCCTAGGCTCTTCTGGAATGATTTTGGGCAGCTAAGCACATTGCAGTTACAGCAGACTTCCAATCCACACTGACTGGTGTTTTGTCTTAATGTCAGTTCTTCTCAGGGGCTGCATTTGTGAATCATGCGAGATATTTTGCAGAGCTGTCATTAACTGTGAACTGGCTCGCCCATAATGCATATGGGCTGCGACTATTAAAGAATAAATAAGGCGTATAATGGGAGAAAATCTAGATACTTGAACTAGTGAGTTGTGTTGAATTACCAGGAACGAGGGAGTGATTCCGGTAATTTCGGTGGCTCTGTTGATCTATTTGAGGGAAATAGAGCAGGCTGTGTGAGAGGCTGCTGATAATCTTGTATCACAAGAGTGATGGGCTGGATCAGTGAAAGGCCTTAACCAGCAAATACAGAAAGAATGGAGGTTAATGTTTAGGTTCTTGCATGTATGCACAGGTAACCCTTCCACTCTATGCCACGCCAGCTGAGCTGGAAGATTGTTCCTAGTTCTGAGCATTTGCTCTCCCGCAAGTGGTCTAGATCTTTCTTTAAGCAACACAGGTAGCCAGAGGTCAAGGAGGGGTGTTCTTTGTGGAGAGATCGAAGGAGTTGGGTTTGTTTCTCTTCAATAAAACTGAGAAGAACTCAAGTCTTTACATGATAAAAGGCTACTGCAGAAGGGAAGGTTATGAACTATTTTCAGTGCCCACTGGAGTAGGGGAAGAAGTAATGGAGCAAGGGAGACATTTGAGCAAAGACTATTTAAGGGCTGAAGTAGATATGTAGGGAGAACTGTGAGACCTGCTGTTCAGAAACTGTCTCCAGTTAGCTCAGTGGAAGAATTGGCCCACCAGTTCTCAGTCCCTTCCACTCCCAATCTTTATTATTCTGCGGTACTGAGAATTAGTTCTGGGAGGAATTCAGATGTCAAAACTAATGTGTCGGGTTTGTTTTTTTTTCCTTGAGCTATTGGAGAGCCATTTCTTCTTAGTTTACCTGTGGTACAGAGAATGATATCTGAGTGCCTCCCAGAACTCTAAAGAACTAAAGGGTTGGGGGTTTTTTTTCTTGAGCTAGTGGCTATTGGACTCCATTTCTCCTTGGCTTTTTGATGTGATTATTATGGAAAGGTGGGGTCAGACTAATGGCCTTTGTATTTTGCAGAGAAGTTGGTAGTGTATCTTGTCTGCCTGGAATATACAGCGGTTCTGGCTGACTTGTTGATTTGAGAGCGGCTTTTGAACTTGTCCAGTAATGGGCTGATTGAATTCTCCAGTAACAAGTCAAGAGTCTGACAACTGAAGAACATGCAACATTCAGCATGTAATTCCCAGTAGCTCTAGCCTTCCAGATCTGTGTAAATCATAAACACAGGTTGGAAAACTGCCTTCAAGCAAGGCCCTGGGGACTCCCAGCCTGCAGGCATAAATGCCTTGGGCTGTGTTCTTGTCATATTTCACGAGCCAAGAAGGTTGGGTTGGTCAGTGCTTGGATGAGGGAGGTTTGAAGGAAAACCTAAGTAGTGTTGGTGCAGGCTACCCTGCAGAAATGACTCCTGTGTGTCCAGCTGCTTTTTGGAGGTAAAATAAATGCCCTGGCCCCATACCTAGGAGCTGGGTTATCCTGGTGACATCCCCACTTGATGATTGTATTTGCCTACCTTTGGCATCCAGCTGACACTATAGGAATCCTGTAAATTTACAGTGAACTGCCACCTGCTGCTAAGCAGCAGCTGCGTTCCACCTGGGGCAAGCAGCTGCACTCTAGTGGGTGGAGCAGGGTTGGGTGTTGCTGTGGAGATGGGTCTGAATAACGAGACCTGTTTTGTTGCAGCTTCCACAGCCCGCCACTTGTACCTCCGTGGCGGTGCTGGCGTAGGTTCCATGACCAAGATCTACGGAGGCCGTCAGCGCAATGGGGTGATGCCCAGCCATTTCAGCCGGGGCTCCAAGAGTGTTGCTCGGAGGGTATTGCAAGCTCTGGAGGGGCTCAAAATGGTGGAGAAAGACCAGGATGGGTGAGTCTCAAAGCAGTGGTGCTTTGTGCATTGAAGGGAAGGTGGGAAAGTCTTGTAATCACCAGACCTCGCCCCTCCGGGGAAATAGTGAAGGGGAGAGGCAGATACCAGAACAACCCTGGGGAGTTAAATTCATTGCTTCATGCAGTCTGATCAGTTTACTTGATGTCTAGCTCAAGGCAGGGTCTGCCCTGAGGAGGGCTTGGGGCATTTGATCATTTTGAACCTCTGCTGATTCTTTGTTGTTGCTTTTTTCCTTTCAGAGGTCGCAAACTCACTCCTCAAGGACAGAGAGATCTGGACAGAATTGCAGGACAGGTAACTGTTTCCCTGCCACACCTTCTACCCCCTGAGCCACTTAACACTGACTGTGTTTTGTCTAAAATGAACTTGGTGAAGGGGTAAGTCTGTTAGGCTTATGTGAGTTGAGGAGTATTTTGCACTAAAGCTGTTGCGCTTGTTATACAGCAAGAGGATTATAATTCAGTTCCAGCCCTAGAAAGACCAAGACCCTCAACCTCAGCAACGGCAAGATTTAGGGTGCTTAAAACTGCACCTCAGGAGCTGGCCTCATCAGCAGTACCAGTATCACTAGTTATTCGATTGCCCTGTTAGCACTAAGTAACCCCTAGCTTGTTCACTTTGAATGGCAAGGCATTTATTGCAGGGTCTAAACACTCAGCCCTAAACAGCATCTAATGCGGCTTAACTTGTAGGGCTGTACGTATTCATACTGAATTATGAAGCAGTGCGGTTGTGTTTAAATAGGACTCACCTGCCATTCTGTCTCTTGAATGTGGCACTCATCCGTTTTCCTTCTCTTCCAGGTGGCAGCTGCAAGCAAGAAACATTAGAATGAGCAGGTTCACATAATAAAAAATCAATTTGCATTCCACGTGTGGGAGCATTCATTTCCAATGATTTCCGAGTGCTCTGGGACTCTGCACCAAGTGTGGAGACTGCTGACTGAGCAACTAAAATAGCAGGGCAAGGCCCCTGAATCTCCTGAGATGGGGAAGGGGGTAGCAGTGGTTTGTCTGACTTCCTCTGTTTCTACCTTGGTGATTTTTAACTCAACTTTCCAGCTGCAGAAATCTCTTTGAGAGGGAGTAGGGCAAGCCAGCTCTTGAGAATAAACGTGTACATGGAGGATGATGCACACTCCTGGCTTTTCATTGGGGTGGAGGGGGGAGATAAAACCTCAGCTGCCTTATTGCCTACACTCTCATCCAGCCCAAAGAATCTGAGTAATGTGCTATCAAGCCTGAAATCTAAGGAGAGATTGGGAAATGGTGCATGTAGCATGACATGCTCCTGAAGCAGCCTTGGGTTGTAGGTGATAACTTTGCTATTCTTAGGGGCTTTGTGCTAAAGGCAGCCTGGATGGCTCCAAGACGGTATTTAACCTCTTGTGTCATTCATTGGGCCTGGTCTTTACTGGGACCAGTATCAGCAGTGTTGCCCCATTAGGCCTCAATCTAAAAACCTAATGTGCAGCTGATGCTCCTGCCAGGCTGTGGGGAGGAGCAAAGCATGTGCTGGCTTTTGTCTGGGTTGTCTGGGATTTCTGGAAGTGTTGGGTCAGCCACCCATGTTCAGTCTAAACCATACTTTGCATTTTTGATTGCCAAAACTTTCAATCCAGGAATTGTTTCTTGTAAAGCATCCTCTGCCACAAAACAGGTCCTGGACCTTTTGCTCATACCTGGAGGGGCAGTTCAGAGGAGAGGTTTCTACAGCAACCACCTTTCTCTGCCACCTCCTGTGTCCTGAGCAAACCCCTCTGTTGTCTCATGATGGTAGGTTATCAATCTTCATTTAAACCTTGCCACAAACTACTTAACAAGGCTGTGTGTTACAGAGCACTTGAGCTGACTCTTAAAATGTGCAGTTGCAGAGGCTTGAGGACAACGCATGAGAAATGTCAGCTGTGGGAAGCATTTCCTCTTTTTAGAGCTGAAGTGACTTAAACCAGAGGGTTTTGAATTAAATTGTCATCTCAGCCCTAACGAGAGCTTTGCTTGTACTGCGGTGAAATCCCAGAGTAGTCTGCAGCTTGCTGTTAAGCTGAGCTTCTACAGTGCCTCCAGGGAGCTCCCAGCACTTTACAAACTCAATTAAGCTTTGCAGCACCCCTGGGAGATGAGGATCTAATCCCTGCCATATAGAGTGGAGGGGTGAGAAACTGGCATTGCTGAAGGGCTGTGCCTGAAGCTTGCATGATAAATTAGCCCCGGAGACTGAAGAAACCAGGTGTCCTGTCACCTGAGTCCCATCCTCTGCCTTCCTGCCATTTTCCGAGGATAATCCCCAGGTGGCTTTAGACCATGCTCTCAGCTGCATCGTTTTCTGAAGCAGATTCTCTCCCTTGCATCATGGAGCATGGGGCTCCTACATTAATTGGCTGTCTTGATGTTCTCACTAGTTTAAAGGATTCTCCTCTAAAATGGATCAGACTCCGTGAAATATCTCCTGGCAGCACATGGAGCAAGACCTGCTTGTTAAGCACTGAATGGAATTGTGGTGCCACCGTAGGGATGTTTGTATGAGGGGCTGGGAGAAATTGCGTGGAACGAGTTGTTAATATGCTGCGATTTCTCCAACCGTCTTTTGAGAGCCCCTTCTGGAAATAATTAGAGCTGCTAAGAATTCTTAATATGATATACACAACAGCAGGGGCCTGATGCGTATCTCTTCCCCACCTGTCGTGCCTCCACCACCCATAAAGCGACACTAAAACGAGGAGATTTACAGCCCTCGGCCGACGGGGAGCGCTACAAATTTTTTAAATGGTGCTTTTGCCAAATGACAGCAGAACATAATGCAGTTGTGACAGCGGTGGTAGTTGGCAAAAGGGTTGGAAAGGAACAGCAGCTGTTGTCTTCAGCTGTTCCATGCTTTGGAAAGCAAAGCCTTCATTTTATTTTTATTTTTGCTTGGGGGACGGGAACCAGGTGCTTATTTAGCCATGATTCAACCTCGGCTTCCTTCTAAGAGTGACTCAGCCAAAAAAGTGCGCTCCCCACCCTAGTGGCACGAGCAAAGTTAGTGCTTGATCATTGCTGCATCTTCTTACCTGGGACAAAGGCACCGTCAGCTTCCCTGCTGCCGGCGAGTCCCTGCCCATGATGCACCTCGTGTTGGCATCAGCATTGTCAGTACACCCCCTGGATCAATATTGGCATCAGTGCTATCGTTGCAACCCCTGGATCGATGCACCAGTGGCACCAGAGTTGTCGATACAACCCCTGGATCGATATTGGCATTAGTGCTATCAATACAATCCCTGGATCAATGCACCTGGTATTGGCATCGGTGCTGTCAATACACCCCCTGGATCGGCGTGCCCAGGGCAGAGGCCAGCTGGCCTGGGGCACTAGGTGGAAGGAGGTCCTGAATATACATCCCAAGGGGTGCCATGGGAGGAATTACCTGAGGATGAAGGAAAGAGCAGAGGATTGTGGAGGAGCTGATGGTGCTGCTGGCCCGTGCGGGAGCGGGCTGGATTTTTAAGTCAGGCTTGTGTTGCAGAAAGGCCTGGGCATCAGCCAGGTCTGCGGAGGTGCAGGGTCATCTCCTGGCTTCGTCACAAGCTTCTGGGGCAGGTGGTGGCCGATCCTTTTTTGTGCTTCAGTTTCCTGCTGGTAACAGTGGGGGTTCGCTGCCCTCCTCTACCTCACGAAGATATAACGATGTTAAAGGCTGGGAGGAGTCTGTATCTTGGACATGGCTGAAGAGGAAGGCAGGGGGCAGCTGAGGCGATGTTCGTCGCGGCACGGGGGGCGGACCACACTGCCCGTGTTGGCTTGAGCCCTTCCAGAGGCTGGGGCTGCCCCATGCCTGGCCTGTCCGGGTGGGGAGCGCGCCTCGTGGCTCCCGCACCCTGACAAAGCTTTTCCCGCCCTTTGCTGAGGGGAGCAGGCACCCCCCGAAGGGCCGTGTGCAGCGCCTCGCACCCAGCACCTTGCACCCATCCGCGGGGCCGTGTGCAGCGCCTCGCACCCAGCACCTTGCACCCGTCCGCGGGGCCGTGTGCAGCGCCTCGCACCCAGCACCCGTCTGCAGGGCCGTGTGCAGTGCCTCGCACCCCTCCGCAGGGCCGTGTGCAGTACTGACTGGCCCTTGCTATCTCTTACCCCCCCCCCCCCGCCCTCCTTGGGGCCGTGTGCAAAGTAATGGGGCCCGTGGCGGGGGGTCAGGCTGGTGCTGTCCTCCCAAGTAGCCATGTTTGCCCCTTTCCCCTCGCACAGCCCCGCACCCAGGGCAGCAAGCAGCCCCCTTGCTGGTCCCCCGCACCCGCCCCTTCCCACAAGACAGTGCACTCCCCTGCCACCAACCATTCACTTGGAGGTGAAAGAGGGCCTGGAAATATAGCCCGGGGGATGCCATGGGAGGAATTACCTGAGGGCGAGGGAAGGAGCTGAGGCCTGCAGGGGATTCAGGGGGAAAAAATGGCTGTAAAATAACATTCCCCGTAGAAATAACTGCTCCCTCCTTGACACCAGCCACCCTTTCTCTCCCTTTTTGTTACGCTGGCCTCCTGGTACCCACACTTCCTGTGCTCGCAGCCATCCTTACGATGCCCACAGCTGAGCTCCAGAAAGCTGTGACCTCCAGCCTCCCCTCTGTGCCACTTGTCATGTCAGCTGGCAGGCCAGGTTTTCATGCAAAGCCTCGTTATCGCTGTTTCCTTAGCATTGGGGAGGTCCCTCCAGTTGTATGTCATGAGCCTGAGGGTCTCTCTGACCTGCAAGGTGGTCCGTTCTGAGGCCAGGCATGACGCTGCCAGCTCTCTCGGCTGGCTTTAGCGCAGCTTTAAGATACTTTACAATTATGTGCATTGGACATCTGCCCAGTACATAAATGAGCTCCATATCGCTTATTTTGTTATTATAATGATTTTTTAAGTAGGTTTTAATTCTGTGAAACCACCTTCTATATGTCACGAGAGGCAATTCTCTAAGCCCAGTTTCTGTGACAAGCGAAAGGCAGACATCAGCGTGTTTAGGGAGCATGGAAAGTGAGCAACTCCCTGGGTTGTGTTTAATCTACCCCATTATTTTAGTAATGAATGAAACTTCCAAGATGCTTTCAAAAACTGAGCTGGCCAGTTAACAACAGTGCTTGTTTGCAAATGAAAGGACAGCTAGAGTATTACAGCACTTATCCATTTACTTGTCTCTCGGCAAGAGTGAGACTTGCACTAATAATCTGCCTGAATCTAATAGACTATATATCACAATATCATTATGGTGGTTTATGCTGCAGTAATGACAAATCAGGATGTGTTCACTTGTTGGGGAGCGGGGGGAGGAGGCAGCTCATGAAGAAATAAGTGTGGATCTGTAGTCGTAAAGTAGGATATGAGAGGAATGAGGAACCCACCCACGTCCATGCATAACTTGTTCGAAGCATAACAATCTAAATACCTGTGGCCATTAAAGAGCTCAGGCCAGTTTCCCAAGAGAGGGACTATTAACCTCCGTGGCCTCATCGCTCCTTCCATGCGGGAACTGTGTTCAAGCTCCTGGAAAACTTCTCTTTTCTCTTGAAATTCAACCAGGTTCCTTCTGAGCTTTAATTGCAGTTATGTACCATCAGACCCCTGCAGTGCTCCACCCCAGGGGAGATGGCACATGCATGGCAATGCCCCTCTGTTGTTTCTATTCCAGCAGGGCCCACTCTGTGCGAGCAATGTGGAGCTCCTGCCCTCTCCCTCCACAATACCAGGCAAAGTGCAGTTTAGTGTGGACGAGGAGCGCAAGGAAAATCTCACCCCTAGGCAACACTGCAAGGGCAGCAAACTCTCTGACATACATGGGACTTATATGGGTGGGAGAGCTCTTTGCCGGTCTAATTTATCTCATTTAGGAAGGTGGCTTAACGATGCCAATGTAGATGTTTGCTGCAACGTCCATGGTGTTGACTAGTCTTGAAAGACAAACCATGTAACGGGAGGGGTGTGATTGGGGGTGGGAAGGGGGCAGGGGAAGAAAACCCAGCTATACCCATCTTTCACGTTTAGATGTGCTTGCCTATCTGTGGGTCGTTTCACTTATGAGTTAATGAAATACATCTCAGCTCTTGCCAGCTGTCCCTTCAGCCTGGCCCGTTTCTCGTGGGACTTTAGTGACCTGAGGGAGAACTGATGGTGACTGGACACATCAGGTAGGGCACATGCATCAGGCTGGCAGGAAAGGTGGCTCATCAGAGCTGGGGACAGTTGCTCAAGGCTCATTATGTGCAGCCCAATAATCCACTGGTAACATTTGCAAAGCCATTTAGGATTCTTCAGGCTGAAAAGTGCTGTGTAAATGTAAGATGAATAGCCATCCTCGGGCAGCCCTCACTCTCTCACTCGTGCACTTGCATTTGGGAATACACTTCTCTGTTTACTTGCATGCAGTAAAAAGTTTCAGGCCCCCACATCTATCCAGCGGTGCGAACAAGGAGAAAACCAACAGCCCAGCCGGCTGGCGTGACTCCCTGCCTGGTGCCATGGCTGTGAAGAGCTGTAGCAGGGCCAACGCAGCGGCAGAGCCTTGCACCGCTGCTGCTGAGTCAGGTCTGGTCCTGGAGGGGAGGTGTGCAGAAGGTCACGGATCTGTACTGCAGCATTTAAAGCAACTCTGCAAATAGTTGCTCTGTTGGTCGAAGACCTGGGATGATGGTGACATAGCTGGAGGGAAGCTTGCTTTGGGAACTCTTTGGCTTCTGTTCTTTCTTCCCAGCCTCAATTGATAATTTTCATATCAGTTTGGTCTGTAATTCCATTTGGTTTGATTGAAGCTTTGATCAAAGGGATGGGCGGAGAAGGCCCCTGGGTGCGTGAAAGGTCCAACCTCTTTACATATCAGAGATTATGATTTTAACTAGCAAATTCCCATCTTCCATTAGGGGCCTGGCTAGATGACAGGTGTACAGGCCTGTAACTTCTGTGTGTGCCCCTAATGACCCCACGTTACATCCGGTAATGTTAAAATTGAGCCTCGTACCAGGTATTAATTCCAAGACCAGGACACAGTTACTCCTTAACTAATAATAAATTTATTAAGCCCTTAGCAGTTACAATTCTAATTCTGTGGTTAGCCAAAAGCAATGCAACATGTTCACCACCCTGAGAGGTAACGAATGCAACATTGCTGGATGGCCAGTCTGTGAGGTCTTGTCTGGGGTTCCCAACTCCTCCGCCTGAGTTCTGAGTCTTGGATCGGTGACTGGATCCTTCAGGAGTGGGTACCGAAAGGTACGCTCTCTCACCTCTCTTTATATACCAGATAGCTTGTGTTTCTTAATACATAACATTAGCTTACGTCTTCCTCCTAATGCATATTAGTAATCTTGCTTCTGTTTGCCAAATACGGTTACCTTGAACTGGACATTTTATTCTGAGGTTCTCTTTTAATTCATAGGCTGGGGTAGGTTTTGACTGTGTTTCCCTTTTGCCCGGACTATATATATTCCATTTTGTTAGCCAACTTCCCGATTCATATTAAGTCAGAAACAGTATTTTTCCATCTGCTCTTTTTCACTGTGTGCAAATCTTGCCTGCAATTCAAGCTAAGCATGCAGCTGAAGCTAAGCACAAAAGGCAAAACCCAGGCCTGAAAGCCTCTGGGTTTCAACAGCCAGCATCAGGAGAAGACAGATGCGCAGCCAGCTCAGAGCTGCTGCTGTTACAGAGACTTGCCACCAGGTGGTATTAGCCTGGGATGGCAGTGTCCATGACGCACACCCGCAGGTGTAGCTTATACAAGTGAAGTTTTACCCCTGATTTTTCTGAGGGTAACTCTTCGGCAGAGCTCAGTAAATGACACTGGTGTAGGGCTGTGAGTCATCTCGCTGTTCCAGCTGCCAATTGCACTGCAAAAACCCGGCATGTATGCAAGCTCCAGGATTCACCTGTTGAGATCATATTTGTATTCGCTGGAGGTGTCTGAGCTTCCAGTGCAGTTCTGGGCCCAGTTTCAGCTAAATTTGAGATGCAACAGTCCTCTCCCAGGCTGTAACCAGATGTGGCAAGTTATAAACCCATTGAACAGATGGGATCCCCAAATTAGCATTAATGGTAACATCATGAGCAGGCAGTGTAAAAGATGCTTCATAGTATGCTGAGCAGATACCCCGTGGGCGGACAGGGCAGCTGATGACGGCCAGAGAGTGAGAGCACTTTGGTGTTTAAGGCCATTTCTTACTGAGAGGCTGGTATCAAGTTGGGTCTCATTACCAGTTTCTTTGCTGAAATTGCATCCTGGGGGAGGGAAGGTGGTTGAAAAGCCTTAGGACCTCTGTAGCCCAGAGGACTTGGGATCCTGAAGGCAGCTTTTGTCTTGAAAGAGTTTTTAAAGCATTCCTTTGACAGCCAGTCCTAGCACTTTCATTTTCCTCTATTATTTGATCCCACTGGCTGCAAAACCTTGAGTTACATGACAGTGACTGAAGCCTGAAAGGATGATTTGTTTTGGGAAGTCGAATCGACTCCCTTTGAGTGGTTCTCATCTTCCACCCTCGGCTGGTGGGAAACACCAAAGAAAACACCACCAGAAAGTTTTCCGAGGCTCCTCCTGCTCCGTGTTTGATTTAATCGGAACCGGCAGGCTGCGAATCCCCACACTGTGAAGTCTGCTGTTGGTACAGGGCTTCCTGTTCCTTGCACAATCAGTTTTCTCCCCTTTGGGCTCTGGCTCTATAACGAGGAGGCACCAGAAAGGAGGAAAAGGCTTTCTCACTGCACAGCTGAAAGACAAGTCCAGAGGGGTGTGCTGGACCCCAAAGGATCTCCTGCCAGGGCTTAATATTCTGCTGCTTGTTTGGGAGGAGTCCCACCAGGACTTAATATGATGATGTTTGTTTGTTTGTCTGCTTCTGCTCTCCAGACCTTAGTTTCTGGAGTGACCAAGAGTGTCTGAGGACCATCACTGGAGATGTCTCCAGCATGGCCTGTCTTTTGAGTCTGGTACACAAGAGTAGGGTGGGGAACAGTGCATTTGGGAGCATGTGCCCTGGAGGAGATGTGTCTGTGGGCTGCAGTCCAGCCACGTGGTTACTGTGGGGTGACCTGTCCTGGATGCTTCTCCCTAGCACATGGGCTCTGTCCAGAGGCATGGGCCCCCAAGTGGTTGCCCGACCCCACCACCCCAGGTAGCAGCCTTTGGCCACGCAGTGGCAAGAGCGTGGGTTTGCACTGAGCGGAGGGCTCCCCAGGATGGGATTGACACATGGCCTGTTCTGCACAGTGAGAAAGGGGCTGCACATTTTCAAGGGCTATCTCCATGCTGCAGCTGAGGCCTTCACTGCCCTGCAGGGCTATGCCCCCTGTGCACCATGCTTTCGTTCTGGTGACCCCCACCAAGACCAGGGTCCAGTCACACCAGGCACTACACAGGCTTGCACGGAAGCAGGTGGTAGAGGAAGGTAGGCTGGGCCGAGGGGTGCTACGGGTGTCCTGTGTGCCCCCTCCTGCTGGCTGTCCGGCAAGAGACCTGGGCTGCCTAAGCTCAGGGCTCTAGATGGGACTCCTCCAGCCTTAGATTGAAGAGCCTGCATCATCTCCATGTCAGTCAAAATCCCAACAGCCGCCCATTGCTTGTCCTCCCAGCGCAGCTCCCACTGTTTAGGAGCCAGGCCTGGCTCATATTTCTGAGTGTGCCACCATCATGCAGGGGAAGCCGTCTCTGCCGATTAATTTCCAAGGGCCCTGGCGCGGCAGTGACTAATGTCTCTTGTACGTTCCCTGCTTTAGATCTGCCCGGGGAATCGGGCTAGGAGATAAACAGGGCTGACAGCCCTGACAGCACATCAGGCTGGCGCAGGAGCAAAGAGAAAGCTGGCGCTGAAGCGAAAGAGCCACCAGATGCCAGCTCTTCCTCCGAGTGCCCTCATCCCCTGAGACATCTTGCTGCACCCTTCCCCTGGGTTCCTAGGCCTGCCTCATGAGGGCAGCACCACCTGGCAGAAACCCTCCCTGATACCTCCATCCCCTGGAGAGAGACTTCCCACCCCTGGGCTGGGGGAAGTCAGCAGGCATGCCCGCTAGCTGTGGACAGATGTAACTTTCATCTGCTTTTCAAGGGGAGAGGAAGCTGTGGCAGGGGAGCTCTCGCCAGCTGTTACAGCAGATCTGCTACGTCTGCACCTTCCTGCAGTAGTTGGAGAGCTGAGTCCTGTGAACAGGGCCCAAATGAAGGAGGGAGGATGCTACACCCTGCTTGCCCCGCCAGAGGAACACATAGTCACTGGCGCAGGGATTGTCAGATCCTCTTCACACCCTTTGGCTTTGGATCAGGCAGCTTCATCTTACAACAGGAGGGTTTGTCTAGTGTCACGCACTGCATCTGTGCAAGGCTGAGGGACTGATGTGTGATCAGTCGCAAGAGCCATGGAAGTCCAGTTCCTCATCTGTAGAACAGTGGGAGTTACTGATGTGTTCCCATGCTCAGGACCAGGGGAGTCCCCAGGCAGGTGCCTGGTGCTGCAAAGGGGCAAAGCCTCAAGAGGCCAGAGCAATGTTTCTGCCCTGGGCCGCCTGCAGCGAGAGGCCTGAATCCACCACTGGTAATCTCCAGCAAGCTAAATCAGCGCAGGTCCCTGGACAGCCGATCCTGAACTTCAGACCTGCCGGCACTATGCAGGGGAACAAGCAGATTTGCATTCCCAGTCCCCAGAGGCAGTACGAGAGGAGAGGGGCTGCCGAGATACACATCTAATGTGCTCACTGCCTAAACAAGATAAACGACGCGGGGCCAGCAGCATGGCTGGCAGTGTGAATCCAGTACCGCAGCAAGCAGGCGGATTTATTAGCTGTGCCTCTGAATCCTTTTGCTTTTGCTCTTGAAACAGCACCCGGGCTGAGCCACGCTGCTCCCCCCAGCCCAGTCCCATGTGAGAGCACAGCCCAGAAAGCCGGAGCATCCTGAGATGGGGCCCTCGCCCTGGCATCCTTAGAGGACGCATCCTCAAGACCCGCCTGGGAGCCTGCAGAGAGGGCAACACCTCGGGCTGCTTCCTGTTCTGTGCGAACAGCTTTGGCAGCGTCCGCCATGCTCACATTAACCTTCCCTCCCCTTCACTGTGGCACTGCCTGCCCAAGGAAGTGGAGCGCGTGGGGCCCTGCCAGGGAGGGACTAGGCTCGTGGCACTGGCCATGCAAAGGCAGCAGCCTGCCAGGAGTCCCAGTGCTCAGCTGCCTTCAGTGCGGCCCCACTCAGGAGAGCACTTCACAGATGGCTTGCCTCTGCGCCCGTGGCACGGCAGCTTGGTGGAGAGTGGAGACGGCTCGTCGCCCTCCTGAGGTCTCCCCTTGGGATAGAGAATTAAGGCTGAATTTGGGGCCAGCTCTGCAGCGGGTGTAAATTGACACTGATTTACACATGTCTGAGCGCACTGTCCCAGACAGGCCTGGCAGCATGTCCAAACACCTTCCTGGGCTCCCTTCTTTGGGCAGCCCTGGCCTCAGCCTGGGAGCTGCCCACCGGCCCTCTTTCCTAAGCAGCATTTCCTTTTAATCTGCCGCGGTTACACTGCTCCTCCCTAATCACCTCCTGGCTTTGCACACATCCGTGTGCCGTGACGCACGCTCTCCAGGCCCTTCTCTGCCATTTCCACACCCCGCCTCTTCCCAAGGTGCCCACGTATACTCAGTGCTGGTGGGCTGGTGGCTCCTCTTGCAGGGATTGTGGCTTGGAGTGTCTGTTCCAAGGGCAACTAAGGGAGCCATGCGGGGATCAGTGAGACGGCAAGGGCACAGCCAGCTGGAGAAGGAAGCAGGAAAAGGATAGAGGCAAGGCAAGAATGTGAAAGGAGAGCTCAGGGACCCTGACCCCAGCCACTGCTTGTGCACAACAGCCCCCATTCTCTGATAACCTTGTAGAGGGAAACTGAGGCAGGACACTTGGCACTAGAGCCTCGGAGTCCTGCTTGAAGCACCACACATGGTGCCCTGGCTTGTCATGCCAAGTACCCACCCCTTGGAGCCCAGCCGAGCACAGGGCATGGGCAGAGCAAGTCCACGCTGGTGTCGGGAGGAGGCACCATAAGGCAGGCGGAGGGGGCCGCATGTCGCCCCAGGAGGCATCTCTGTCACCACGTGCATATTTGCATCCAATTATTGGCTGCGCTGGCATTCATTCAGCCGCTGGGCCATGTGACGCAGTCATTGGGTTACGGAAAGCTCTATGGAGGAGATTAAATCAACCCGAGTGACTTCCCAAGCCAACACCACACTAGACAAGGCGCTGTTTATAGGCACTGTCAGCAGCTTGGGTGGCTCCCCTCCCTGCCCACTCATAACTGGATTGTCTCTGAGGTCCCCATAACTCAGCACAGCCTCCCCCAGACACCTGCGGCCACCAGCACCTGTTACCCAGGGCCGGATCCCTCCCCGGATAAGGCAGCTGGGCATCGAGATTTGAGCCATAGTGCCTTTATGAATGTGCTTTGCTTTACATCCCTTGCATCATTCAGACCCGTAAAGTTTCTTGGCTCGAGATGGACGCGGCACTCAGGGCAGGTCTCAGCCTGGGACACAGATGCAGGGAGGCACCCGTTCCTGCCATCTCCCTGGTGGAGTTGCCTCCGAATGAGGACTTGGGAAGTGCCTCGTTCCTCCTGAAAATTCCCCCTGCTTTGTATCAAGGTGCTCCCTCCCTTGCGCTTGCACCGGGCCTAAGAGGTGAAGGCCGAGGGCACCTGTGCGGGGCAATAAGCTCCCACAGTGGGTGCACCCGGGGAAGAGTCGCGGGAGACCAACCGGGCGCCCTGACCTGTGGAGCGGGTTCTGGCAAACCGTTGCCAGGCACACAGAGGCTACCCGTTGTGCGTCCCTCCCGCCTGTGCCGGCAGGCTGTGACTTGTTGCTTTGTTTGCTGCTTGGAGGTAGTGTGGGCATGAAAGCTGCTATACACAGCCAGGCTCTGGCCCATTCTCGCAAACCTCTGTCGATTGATTCCTTCTTTCCTCCTCTCCTTCCCATCCCCATGGCAGGCAGGGATTGATTCCTTCTTTCCTCCCCTCCCTCCCTGCTCCTGACACTTGAGGCCACCCTGGGGCCTTTCCTCCAGGACATGGGCCTGCAGGGACAGAGGCTGGGCCCATCCCCCAGCCAGGGAACAAACAACAGGGAGGATTTGCACCGAGGCAACAGATTTTCCAGGCTCTGGACTGGAAATCAGCAGTGCCTCCCGGAAGCTGCTTGGCACGGCCCTGCATTGCTGGCACGGGGCTTGGCAGCGGGGGATGTGTCACGGCACGTGGGGAGGTTGAAGGGGCACGGACCTCCACCGGGCCTGGTATCACCTGAGCTGGGGATGCCAACCCCAGATGTGCCCCAGGACCACAGTGCAGGCACCCAGCCCAGGCCCCTTTGCAGCCGGAGGGCTCTGAGCGTGAGAACCGGGCCCTGTGGACACAATGCTGTGGTGGGCTCTGTGGCCTGCTCCGCAGGCAGCCCCTGAGCATCTCTCTGTATGATGTGGCAGCATCAAAGACCCTGCGGCGCTATGGCAAACTTTGCCCGCATCCTGGAAGGAAACCGTCTTCCCCCGCAAGAGGGCTGGGGGGTCAGAGCTCTTCTCCATTCCCACCCCACCCCCTGTCTGCGTGGCTCAGTTTCTCCATGCACGCTGCAAGGGGAGTGCTCTCCTGGGAGCCTTGGTGGACTGAATGGGGTGGGTGCTGGGATCCTAATACACACTGGGTTGGGGGGCAGCCTGGGCATGGCCGGGGGAGCTGCACGCTCCCTGCCTATCCAGCCATGATAACAGTTTAACAGCCGCTCTTAACGGCCTGGGCATTAGACGATCTTTGCTTAATTATTAAACAGTAAAACCCTACTCGAGCAGCACTGAAGGGGAAGTGATGGCTCGGCTCTATGCGGCATGGAGGCAGGTCAGCACCTTGTGCCCCCAGACCTAGCATGGTCCAGCAGAGCCGCCCATCACAGCCCAGGACCCTGCGGCGCTGGATGCAGCCAGGCCCCGCTGCAAGTTGCCTGGGTACCCAAGGGGGTGTTGGGGCGTGGGTTGGTCCCCCGCAGACCTCACCTGCCCCCGCAGGCCTCCCTGACCCACTCTGGGGAATCCCTCCCTGGCACTAGGGTGGGGCTGGCAGGCTGGGTGTGCCAGGACACCGGGGTTCACAGAGGACGGGGTCTTGTGCAAACATGTACTTGCTCCAGGGAGCCTGCGGTTTATCAGCTGCATTATTGCATCAGCTGCTCTGAACCCCAGACGCCTGGGTTCTCCCCTGCTCTGCGAATGGGGTGCGGGGCTCAGCTGAGAGCAAGGCGGGAAGGAACCTGGATGCCTGGGGTCTCGGGTGAGAACAGGGGGGTGGGAGCCCAGATGCCTGTTCTGGGAGCAGGTGGGCATCTCAGGTGGGCGCAGGGGGGCTGAGCCCGGACACCTGGGCTGTCTCCCCCTGCTCTGGGAGCGGGTGGGGGTCTCAGGTGGGGCAGGGTGGGGGAACCCGGACGCCGGGTCCTCCCCTGATCTGGCCCCGCCTTCCGTCTGTGCCTCAGTTTCCCCGCCCCGGGCGGGGCCCTTTAAAACGCCTCCCGCGCCGCTCCCGCATGGGACTTGTAAACAGTGGCCGGGCGGGGCCCCTCCCCCGCCATTGGCCCTGCCCCCCGCATCTCATTTGCATACATTAGGGCCGCGGGAGCCGGGCGCAGGTGGGCAGCGGCGGCTCGGGGCGCACGATGCCGGCGGGGCTCGGGCTCGTCCTCGTCCTCCCCGCACTCGTCCTCGTCCTGCTCCGCGCTGCGGGGCCAGGTAGGAGCGTGCGCCGGATCGGGGCCTCTGGCCCGGCCCCTGCCTAGCCCCGGGGCCGCATCCTGCCCCGGCCCCTGCCCAGCCCCGGGGCCGCATCCTGCGCCCGGTGCTCCCCCCCAGCCTCGCAGTGTGTGAGCCCGCGCCGCGCACCGCAGAACAAAGCCCCCCCACCCCGCGCTGCAGCACCGCGCCTCTTTGTTAACTTCCCCTTCCCGGCAGCTGCATGCGCCCCGGTCCCGGCCCTCCCGGGCGCTGGAGGCACATGTGGATATGGAGGGGCTGCAACCCCCCCCGCTCCTTCTGGGGTTGCAGGGCTGAGCCCAGGTGCTATAGGTATATATGGATATGGCGGGGCTGCATCCCCTCCCGGGGTTTCAGAGATGAGCCTTGGTACTATAGGCACATATGGAGATGGGGGGGGACTGCAGGGCTGAGCCCAGGCGCTATAGGTATATATGGAGATGGGGGGCTGCAACCCCCCTCCCTCCCCAAGGTCCTCCTGGGGTTGCAGGGCTGAGCCCAGGTGTATACGGGTATGGGGGGGGGCGGTCTCCTTTGCCTTCCTCGGTTCTCCTTCATTCTTCTGCACAAAGCCTTGCCTTGCTGCCTCTCTTGGGGCGGGGGGAGGGGGGGGTGCAGCTGCTTCCATTCATGTCCTTCCTTCCCGCTCCCCGCCCCCCCGCCCCTTCCTGCCACCTAGACAGCTGGGCCTGGGGCTGTCTTGCCCCTCCGGGTGGGAATGGGGGTGGTGCCCGTGCTGGGGGTCCTGGTGCAGGGCTGCAGCCATCCGGGACCGCGGCATCACGGGGAAGAAAGGAGGGAAGGAAACGGCAAGGGGAAAATGGCGTTTTGCAGCCCCCCCACCCCAGCCTGAACCCACCCCCTGGCTTTGTCCTCCCAACCCCCCACCCTGCATGTGGCCCTGCTGACACTGCCTCCCCAGGGGCCTGGGGCCCCCATCCCCGCCTTTGACATTGATGCCTTGCCTGCCTCTTTCAGAGCCGCGTCCTTGGAGGGGCTGCAGAGCTGGACCCCACTCGGGGCCTGGATTACCCCTCGGACTTGAAATAGCTCCCCTGCCACTACAGCTGCCCCAGGGGAGTCCTGCCAGCCCCTCGCGTGTGGGCATCTCAGGAGCTGGGCTTTGGGTCTGGCTGGAGCTGAGCCCCCTTCCTGCCCCATTACACCCTGGGAGCAGGTGCCCAGGACACCCCAACCCCTTGCCACATGCACATGCCCCCCCAAAGCGCCTGGGTTTTTGGTTTTGCCAGGGCCCAGGTGAATCCCTTCTCAGGGGAGCTGCCCCAAGCTCTGGAGGTGGGGGGTAAGGCCAGGAGACCCCCACGTCGGCAGCAGAGAGCTGGCGGTGAAGTGGGGAGGGGGTGAGGAAAAAGGCCCATTGACAGAGCGAGGGGAGAACCCGCCTGCCAGGGAAGGACGTTTGAAAGACGGGCGCCCGGCCTCCTCTTGGCGTCAGCTCACTGTTTCCCTGGGCCTGCCTGGCTGTTGGGGCTCAGGTCAGCCCCCCCTCCCAGCGCCCTGCGGCTCCGTGCCCCCCCCCCCCACGTCCCCCTGTTATCAGAGGCAGCAGGTCCCCAGCCGAGTAATTGCATCTTCCTTTAATCAATAGCCACAGTAATGCTCCTTTCTAGGTCAGAATGGGAGAGAGCGTAGGCCCCCCCCAGCCCAGCCTGAGGTGGCTGGCATGGCCCGGGGACAGTCCACACCACCCCCGGTGCCTTCTCATGCTGTGGGGGGAGCAGGGGGCCAGGGCATCCCCCGGGGAAGGGGGAAAAAGTCCTGCACACAGGGCCTTTTATGCAAATGCCTGGTCTATGCCTACTTCTCTATGCCAGTGTGGGCAGGGAGGGGTGAAGGGGCAGCCCCCTCCCCGTGGGCAGCCCCTGGCTGTGGAGCTTACCCCCATGTGCTCCCCCTTTGGAGCTGTGGCAAGAGCCCTCAGTGCCCCCCAACCCACCCCAGGCTGAGTGGGAAGGGGTCCCCAGTTGTACTGGGAATGGGACCCAGAAGTCCTGGCTCCTCAAACCAGGTGGACCCCACTCCCCTCTCTTAACCGGGAGAGAGCCCAGGCATCCAGGCTACCAGCCCCTTTCTCCAGCCTTCCTGGAGTTGGGGACAGGACCCAGGCATCCGGGCTCCCAGCTCAGCACCTGAGACACCCCCAAGCCTGTCCTATCCTTAGTGTGCCTCGCTGGGCTGGAGTTTGAACCCCCAACCCTGCTGCTCTGGGGGGCTTAGAGCCCTTCTGGGTGGGAAAACTGAGGCAGAGAGGTGAGGACGTGCCAAAGTCACCTCTGGCCTGGGAGAGACCCAGGACCCACCCAACCACCCAGCAGGGCCAAGGGCCTCCCTGCTCTTGCCCATGTCTGGAGTGGGGCTGCGTTGCTCTCCATCCTTCCTGGCAGTGCCAGGGCAGAGGGCTCCAGCTCCCCTGGGTCACGGCTCCATTTTCTGGGGGGGGGCAGCAGGACACTGGGGACCAGCCCCTCCACCCCCACCTCCCCAGTCCTTGCCCCTCCAGCAGCCCACCTCAGCTCCCCCAGTTCTGCAGGGAAGGGCTGGCTCTGGGCTGGCTCCAGGCTCATTGCGTATGCAGCTCACTCCCGCCTTCGCCTTCCATTCACAGCCAAATAAAACCCCTTGGCAGCGGGTGTGGGGGGAGCAAGGTCGCCTGGAGCTGGGCCGCCTGGCTGGGCCAGGAGGGACCCTGACCCCATCCTCAGTGCCATGGCACTGGGTTGGGGGCACCAGGGCTGGCTGGGGGCAGGGCAGGGGGTGGTGGGGCCTGAGTCAGATCAACCCCCCCCCCCGGGCCTGTGCCACCAGCTCCTGGCATTGAGCCCCCAGGGAGCACTGGCAGGCTCTGCTCTCATCCAGGGACCCCCCCTGTCCTCACCCCATAGAAATGCTGGAGCTTGTGGGGGTGGGGGGTTGCATCCTGCTCTGGGTGCTGGCCACACGGGGCTGTGATGGGGGCAGGCCTTGGCTTTGCCACGTGGCTTGCGGGGAGCAACAAACTCCCCTGCATAGGCCCTTTGGCAGCATGTGGGATCCCATAACTCCCCACATACTGGATAGGACACAGGTGTCCAGGCTCCCAGCCCCTGTATCCCCATGACCCTCCGCACACTGAAGACAAGGGGTCTGGGCTCCAGCTGGCCACCTGCTCCTTGTCTTCATTGCTTGCCCTGGCACCTGCCCGGGGACCTGTCCCTGGGGACGATGTGTCACCAACCAGTTTGCCCCCGTGGCTGCCTAACCCTTGGACCCAGACAGGGGACGCATCTTGGAGGGGCACTTGGGTAGCATCTAGCAAACATGTTTTGCAAAGAACTGACCACAAACACCTCTCCAGGGGGCTGAGATGCAGCCGGTTCTGGGGTGGAGTGTAGGCCTGATGTCACAGGCCTGGGATGCAGCTGGCTCTGGGGTGGGCATCAGGATGGGTATCACAGGGCCTGAGGTGCGGCTGGCTCTGGGATGGGCATTGGGGCTGGAACCACACCCTGGGATGCGGCTGGTTCTGGGACGGGCATCAGGGCAGCACAAAGGTAAGTGCCTGCCCTGGCAGCCTGGACACCTGAGTTCCCTCCAGCTCTGGGTGAGGAGTGGGGTCTGGTGGGTTGCAGTAGGGAGGCTGGGAGCCTGGATGCCTGGGTTCTCTCCCTGGGGCTTTGCAGTGGGCAGGGGGGAGCCTGGGGGCTGTCCTTTGCCCACAGGAGCTTCCCAGCCTTCCTGTGGCACAGTGCCTGCTGGAAGCAGGCCTGTGGGGCTGGCTGGCGCCCTTGTGCTCCCAATTACCCCTAGTGATGAGCCGGGCACTGGGCTGGTGCCCACAGCCCCCACACCTGGCCCTTGCCCTGCTCCACGCGTGGCTCCTGCTCACGTGCCCACCCTGCACCGACTCCTTCATGCTTGGGGATTAATTAAATAAACTTTTGGAGTGTGGCTGGGAAAGACTCACGCCTGCCAGCACGGAGGGCACAGGGTTTGACCGAAACTGGCCAGTGCTCAGCTCGGCCCTTGGCTACCAGCAGATGCAGCAGGCTCTGGGGTGGGGCATTGGGGCTGGGTATAACAGGGCCCCTGGGGTGGGCATCAGGGCTGGGTGTAGCAGGGTCTCTGGGAAGTGGGTGGCTCTGGGGTGGGTGTCAGGGCTGTTATCTCAGGCCTGGAATGCAGCTGGCTCTGGGGTAGGCATTGGAGCGGGTATCACAAGTTGGGATGCAGCTGGCTCTGGGGTAGGCATCAGGGTGGGTGGGTATCACAGGCCTGCAATGCGGCTGGCTCTGGGGTGGGCATTGGGGCTGGTATTGCAGGCCTAGGATACAGCTGGATCTGGGGTGGGTGTCAGGGCTGGATGTAACCGGCCTGGGATGTGGCTGGGTCTGGGGAGGGGTGCGCCGCATGTGCAGGGCTGGTACCAGGCGGTGCCGGAGACTTGGGGCTGAGAGTTGACTCTGTGCTGCTGCTGCTGCAGAAAGGGCCATTGTTGGCCCTGAAAGTGCTCCCCCCCACCTCACTCCCAGGGCCAAGCCCAGGAGTCTGTCCCCCTACCGCTGCCCCCCATCCTAGCCCACCAGACCTCTGCCCCCCGCCATACTGGGAGAGAACCCAGGCGTTCTGGGCATGTGGGTGCAGTAGGACCAGGATGCCTGGGTTCTCAGAGGTGCCAACCCCCCCTATTTCATAACAGCTGCTGATCCTTGATAATCCCCCCCACGCCCCCCTCAGCCGAGATAATCAGCATGGAGCAGCTTTTGGGGGGGGTGGGGGGCAGGCTGGAAGTGAGGGGCACCAGCCAGGACCGAGGTGTGGAGAGCAGGCCGAGGAACCCAGGCATCCGAGTGCTGGGGGTGGGCTGCAGCGGGGCTGGCGTGAGTCAGCAGCCAAACAAAGGCCCCTTGTGCCCATGGGGCTGGCGTCTCTGTGGGCTGCATTGGCCTGACAGGAATGCATGGGTCACCCCAGCCCCCAAATCTGCCCCACCCCATGCCAGGAGGCTCAGGGGCTGCTCTGGTGCTTGTGGCCCTGGCACTACTGCGGCCATCTGGCTCTGGCAGCCACAGGGCTGGCAGATGGGAGCCAGTGCCACATGGTGGGCTTCCTCTGCGGCAGTGCCCTCCTTTCCCCTCTGCGCCGCAGGCTTGGTGGGGGCTGCCACTGCTGTCAGGGGGAGCTGTGGGTCGAGAATGAGGGGCACTGGGGCGGGCAGGGGCTGCGGGTTGGGAGTGAAGGGCACCAGCAGCTGGGAGGGGCAGTGAGGTTCAGGCCTTGCATGGACTCTCTTCTGTGTGGGTTGGAGTATGGGGTGAGGGGGGCCGTCCTGGACACCTGGATCCTATTCCTGTCTTCTCTGGTTGAGGACCTGGTTGCGGGGGTGGAGGTAGGATCTGTAAGCGGGAATCCCCCCCATAACTCCCCAAGCAGGGAGCTTCTCTGGGGGGGGGGGGGGCTGAGCTGGTAAAATGGGTCCATTGTGGGGGGCATGAAATATGCCAAGAATCCTGCTGGCTTCCTCTGGGCTTGCTCCGTCCACCCTCCCCATTAACCTGTCTACCCCCACTCAAGTCCCCCAGCATGGGTGTGGTAGCGCCACCCTGACAGAGTGGGGTGCAGGTTGGGAGTAAGGGGCACGAACAGGGCTGGGGGGCAGGGGGCTCTGGGTCGACAGTGAGGGGCACTAGTAGGGCTGTGGAGGGGTGGCAGTGACCTTCTTGCTGGTTGTGACCTTGGTGATCCCAGCTGGCTAGGTGGTGGCAGTCACCATAGAAACCAGGGGTGGGGGACACAAGCTGACACAGTGGGGCACCAGCCCCTCCACGTGCCCACGTGGCACCTAGCAGCAGCCCAGAGCTGTTGCTGCGGTGTGACGGGAGGGTATAGGGGGCTCCTGGCCCCCAGGCGAGCAGTGGGGTCAGTGCTGGCTGCAGAGGCAGGCCCTGGGGCCTTTGTTAGCAGCAGGCCTGGCTCCGATGGGCAGGAGCCAGGCGTCCAGCCCCCGCACCCCTGGAGCCCAGCTGGGAACCCAGGCGTCCAGGCTCCCACCTCCTGAGCTGGGGCTGAACCCCGGCATCTGGGCCCCCTCAGCCCCTCTCCGCCAGCTTTCTTTCCTTTGTGTCCTGCCTGGACAGGGGGACCCCCCAACCCCCCACCCCCATTGCGGCTCCCAGCCAATTATGCCTCGTTGTTGTTGTTATTTGGTGGCTCTGCTATGCAAATCTCACTGGGCGGTCTCCATGGTGACACTGGGTTCCTTGGGGTGATGCAAGGAGGGTCTGGGGGTCCTAGCTGGGCACCCCGGGCAGAGCAACCCCTCGGCGGTACCTGGGCTCTGCAGCCTCCACCGGGGTTTGCTGGGGGGGGTCTGGTGGGCCTGCCTCTTCCCCCCCCACCCACCACTGGTCCTGCCCTCCCTAATCCCCACCAAAGAATGCCCCCCCAACCCGTCAGCCCCGTTCCCATGACAACCCGTCATGAAGTCAGAGCAGCAGAGAGCAAACATCCAGGGATTTAAAGGAGCAGCAGGACCCCCCCCCCCCACTCCCTCCAGTGCCCCTCACTCCGGACCTGCAGCCCTGAACCGCCTAGATCCAGGCGGGGCGAGGAGGATGCATGTCCCATCTGCGTGCACACATGCATGTCCATCTGGGGATCTGGGTTCTGCATGTGCACTTGCACATCCATCCATCCAGGTCCATCCCGGACACCTGGGCTCTGCATGCATGTGCATGGGGAGGGCATTTGCTCCTGTGGGCACGTCCCATGCTGGGCCGTATCTAACCTCCTTGCTCCTCCCCAGGGCTGGCACAGGAGGTGCAAGCTGAGAACGTGACGGTGGCAGAAGGCGGCGTGGCCGAGATCAACTGCCGCCTGCACCAGTACGACGGCTCCATTGTGGTCATCCAGAACCCCTCGCGCCAGACCCTCTTCTTCAACGGCACTCGCGGTGAGTCGGGGGGGTCGGGCTGGGGGGCTGCCGTAGCCGCGGCAGGCACTGATGCCCACTGACCTCATCCGTCTGCCCACCAGCACTGAAGGATGAGCGGTTCCAGCTGGTGGAGTTCACGCAGCGCCAGGTGCGGATCCAGCTCTCGGATGTGCGGCTGGAGGACGAGGGCGGCTACTTCTGCCAACTCTACACCGAGGACACCCACCACCAGATCGCCACCCTCACTGTGCTTGGTGTGCCGGGGGGTGCCTGGGGGCTGCTTCCCACTAGGGTCTCCGCTGGGAGGGGGTGGGGGTGACCTAGGTGCTGCTGGGAAGGCATGAGGGGCATGCTATGCCCTGTGGATGGGGGGGTGCCAGGCCCCTGACCCCTGCCCTGTGCCCGCAGTGCCCCCCGACAACCCCATCGTGGAAGTGAAGGAGCAGGCAGTGGAGGGCGGCGAGGTGGAGCTGACCTGCATCGTGCCTCGGTCCCGCCCGCCCGCCTCTCTGCGCTGGTCCCGTGACCGGCGGGAGCTGAAAGGTGAGCGGGACCCGGGCTGGGGCTGGCATGGGTCCCAACGGGGGCAGGGCCGCACCCCTCACCCCACCCCCCCTGCCCTCGCAGGTGTGAGCAGCCAGGAGCAGCTGGGGAAGGTGTTTGCGGTGCGCAATGCGGTGCGGTTCCATGTAGAGCGCAAGGACCACGGCGCCATCGTCACCTGTGAGGCCACCAATACAGCGCTGCGCGGCCAGCGCAAGCAGACCCAGTACCAGCTTGATGTGCAGTGTGAGCCAGGAGGGACCCAGCACCATGACACAGCATCAGGGGCGGGGCATGTGGCTGTGGGGGGGGCCACGCCACTTCGTGCTGCCTCCCCTAAAGCACCTCTCTCCCCACCAGACTCCCCTGTGGCACGGATCCACCCCTCGCAGGGCATCCACCGGGAGGGAGACACCTTGGTCTTGACTTGCGCTGTCAATGGCAACCCACAGTCAGTACCCTGGGCAGGGCACCTCTGGGCGGGGGAAGCTTGCAGCATGGGGTGGTGGGATGCTGCAGTTCTCCAGGAACACACGGGGGCGGGGGGGCGGGGATGGGGGACTTGCTCTCACCAGCAGCCCCTCACTCTCTGCCTCTGTCCTGCAGCCCCACGAAGATCCAGTGGAGCCGGGCCAACGACTCGCTGCCGGAGCGGGCTCGTGTCGAGAGCGAGGTGCTCACCATCCCAGCGCTCAGCCTGCTGGACAACGGCACCTACGCCTGCCAGGCCGCCAACAAGCACGGGCGTGCCTCCGACCAGTACGTCCTCGTCGTCTACGGTAAGCACCGACCTGCTCCCAGCAAGCAGCCTCGCTCCCCGCCGCGCTTCGCCCAGGCATGCTGGCTTTGCAGTCCTGGTGCCTCAACCCCTTCTCGCCTGCCAGACCCGGGAGCCATCGTGGAGGCGCAGACCTCCGTGCCCTACGCCATCGTGGGTGGGATCCTGGCCCTGCTAGTCTTCCTCGTCATCTGCGTTCTCATCGTCATGGTGTGGTGCTCCATCCGGCAGAAGGGTGAGTGCTGCGGGGCTGGGGGCGGGGTGCGGCCCGGCAGGTCCCGCCCCGTGCTCTGACACCGCACACCCGGCAGGCTCCTACTTGACGCATGAGGCGAGCGGGCTGGACGAGCATGGCGAGGCGCGCGAGGCCTTCCTCAATGGCGGCGATGGCCACAAGCGCAAGGAGGAGTTCTTCATCTGAGTGGGGTGGGGGGCGGGGCCAGGCTGGGAACCCCGCCCCTCCTGCCAGGCCCCGCCCAGGGAAGCTGAGCCTCTTCCAACCAGTTGTAGGGGGGAGGCACGGCCCCTAACAGGATGGCTCTGTCCCCTGGGCAGAGGCCCCGCCTCCTCCCATAGGCCCCACCCCTGGGCTGAGGCCCTGCCTCTTTCTACAAGCCACGCCCCTCTGCCCCCTTTAGTCCTGCCTAGTGCGCCCCCCCCCAACGTCACAGGGGCTGTCATTGCCTGTCTGGAAGCTGCGGGGGGTCTCATCGCGGTCTTGGAGGGGGTGGAGCTGCGGGGGGGCATCCCTTCCTCTTGTAAATAGGTTCAAGGTTGCCAGCTGGGCAGGGGTGGGAGCCTGGATGCCTGGGTTCCTTCCCCAGCTCTGGGCAGGCAGTGGGGCCCGCCCGGACGCCTGGGTGCCGTCTGTCCCGGGCCGTAAAATGCAGGTTGGACTCTTTTCTTCAAAGCCATGAGGGTGGGGGGGCGGGGGGTGTCTGTGGGTCTGTGTCAGTCTGTCCTCGTCATGTGACGTCCGTTCCAAGCACAAGAGCTGCGAGACGGGGCTGGGGGGGGCAGTGGGGGCGGGGGCCCAGGTCCACCCCTCCCTGCCCCTGGGTCGGCCCACACCCATCCCAGAGCAAGCTGCAGCTTGGGGGCCCTGTGATGCACACCCCAGAGCCAGCCGCATCCGAGGCCTGTAATACCAGCTCCGACACCCATCCCAAGGCCGGTGATACTAGCTGCAACACCCCCCCCAGAGCCAGCTGCCCCCCAGGCCTGTGATACCAGCCCTGGTGCCCATCCCAGAACAAGCTGCACCCCAGGCCTGTGATACCAGCCCCTGTGCACAGCCCAGGTGCAGCTGCATCCCAGGCCTGTGCTGTCCACCCCAGAGCCAGTCACATCTCGGAGCCAGGCCAGTGCTTCAGCACTTGGGGAAATTAAACCTGTGTTCCCCCCCCCCAAATCTCCCACTTCCATATGGAACAAATCCCACACACACGCCTAGCCTGCCCCACCCCCGTCTCCAGATTCTTCTTTTCTATTGTCCATGTCGCGAAAGGGGAGATGCCGCTAAAGGAAATGGGAAATATAATAATTAATATATAGGGGGGGGGCAGGGCTCCCGGGGCCCCTGCTATGGCCCCCCCGCAGCGAGAGTTAATATATATGTAAATATGTCGCCTTTTAACCACGTTTGATACTTCAATAAATTCCCCTGGATTAATTCTTTTAACACCAGCTGCCGCCGGGAGGTCGTTTGTGTGTTTGGGGGGGCGGGGATCTGGGGTACTCCTCACTCCCGAACCATAGGTCCCCACTAGTGCCCCTCACTTCTGCTGCCCCTCACTCCTGACTTGCAGCCCCCATCCCCACCGCTGCCCCTCCTGACCCTCAGGTCATCGCCGGTAGTCCTCTCTTCCGGCCCTCAGCCCCCATCCCCACTGGTGTCCCCCACTTCTGATCCCCAGGTTCCCACCGGCACCCGCCTCCAGCCCTGTACAGATGCTCAAGGTCCCATGTTCAGTGTTTTTATTGTAGTCAGTGCTTTTGGTGCCTCCCCTGCCCCTGTTACAGCCCCCCTCCCCTCAGCTGTGCTTCCAGCAGGGTCTGCATCCAGCTAGTGACCAGCTCCTGGGGAGAGAACCAGGAGTAAGGGGTGGGGGGTGGGGGATGGCAAGAGCCCATCACCCCAAAGCGTTGTGGGAAAGGACCTCCCCCCCGCAGTCCACACTCTCCTGTGCACACCTGCATCCCAGGGGCTGTGTCAGCGGACCAGAGGGTGCGTGTCCCCAGCACCCCCCTGCACGGACTCCAGGCTGCCCTTGAAGATGGGGATGCGCTGGCCAGACACCTCCCTGGGGGAGTGGGGGAAGAGATGGGGTGAGTAGGACCCCCGCACCCATGCCTTGAGCCAGCCATGCCCCTGGATTCAGGCTCATGGAAAGGCCCTCCCACCCCCAGATCAGGGCCTGTACTCACGGCGGGGGGCTCTTGGCAGGGTGGCGGCACTGCACCCAGGCAGCCAGCACTGTGGCCAGCACAACCAGGAGCACCACAGGCAGCACCACGGCCAGGACCAGCGCCAGCGCACCAGGGGTCTGTGCTGTCTCTGCTGGGAGGGGGCAAGGGTCAGTGGGCAGGCAGAGTGGCACTGAGCCTAGGTGGCTAGGGCACGAGCGGGTGCACGCACACACCGCTCCCCCCCCCGGCATCTGGGATGCGCGCGCACACACACACACACACACACACATGCATACACACACACACACACAGAGGCATCTGGCACATGCTTACACATGTGCGTCAAACCCTCACCCCCAGGCATCTGGGACATGTTCATGTACACACAAAACCCAGGTGTCTGGGTCACACACGTGTACACACACACACACGGCATCTGGGACATGCTTATGCACACACAGAACCCAGGTGTCCGGGCCACACTCGTATGTGTGCATTCACACACACAACCCAGGTGACACACACGTGCACACAACCCAGGCATCTGGGACATGTTTGCACACATGTATGTGTGTATACACACACGTGCCCCCCAAGTGTCCATGACATGCATGTACACACAAGACAGGCATCTAGGACCTCCTCACAGATGCACACGTGCGCACACATGCCACCCAGCTGTCCATGACACGTCTGCACACATGCATGCACAATGCAGGCATCTGGAACCTCTGTGCACACACATGTGCACAGAACCCAGGCATCTGGGACATGCTTACACACACATGCATCTGTGTGTACACACGTGCGCACACACACAGAACCCAGATGTCCAGGACACGCGCACACATGCAGAACCCAGGCCTCTGCATCATGCTCACACATGCACATAATTGCACATGCACTGCCTGCTACTCACCAAGGCGCTGGGTGCCGGCGGGTGGCTCCACCAGCACAGTCACGGCACGGCTCTGTGTTAGGCCCGACAGCCGCGCATGGCATCGGTAGGTACCAGCCTGGTCCTGCTGCAGCCCACGCAACCCCAGTGCCTGTGCCTGCAGTGTCCAGGCCTCGCCCTGCAATGGCCAACATCAATGGTACCCCGCAAAATCCCGTCTCTGCACCCCCCACCCGGCCCCAGGGCAGTCCATACATCACGGGTCCAGTCAAACTTGGGGGGCCGCGAGGCCTCAGCAGCACACTCCAGCTCCAGGTCCTCGCCCTCAGTCACGGTCACGGTGTCACCCACAGTCCCACACCATGCGTCCGGCCACGTCACCCACACGTCCCGCAAGTCTGCAGGGAGGGCAAGGTCATACCTCCCATTTTGGGGACCCTGGTAGCTGGGCACTGAAACCCAAAGGGAGTTTCGTGCCAGGGATCAGGATTGGGACACCCAACCTCACTGGTGCCACGTACAGTCCACATGCAGCATGAAGGTGGCTTCTCCAGAGGCGTTGCTTGGGCCGGGCTCAGGGACGAAAGTGTCATTGAGAGGCATAGGGGCACAACGGTAGGCGCCCTCGTGCCAGCGCTGGAGCCTGGCAATGTCCAGCAGGAGGCGCCCGCCTGGGCGTGACACGGCCACAGCATAGAACCAGCAACGCAGCCTGGCCCCTGCGTCCAGCTGCACCCAGCTCTGCAGCCACTGCGGGGCACAAGGTGCGGGGAGGAGGGTGGTTAGCATGGCTCCTCCTAACTGCCCCCCACCATACCCCCCAGGCACCCCCCAGCCGCGCACCGGGCTGTACTTCTGGAAGCTGAAGCTGCTCATGTCAGCGCCGGGCCCGGCCATGCACTCCAGTGTCACGTTGTCGCCCTCCAGCACAGGGCCCTCATGGTCCAGCAGCTGCACTGTGGGCACCCCTGGGGAGGGTGGGATTAAAGTGCCCCCACCCCCAGTCAAGCCCCCGCCCATGGATACACACACACATACACACGCGCATGTATGCATATACCCTCCCAGTTTGCACCCATAAGGGGACAGCTGCCCACCCCAAACCCCCAGCCATGGCTGAGGATTGGGCCCTATGGTATTGTAAAGCCCTGGCCTCCCCAGCCAAAGTCATGTCCCCCTCCCCCCAAACTGCTTTGTAAAAGTTTCTGGCCTGATGCTGCTGCACTGGGCCTGGGTTGCTTTTTATTTGAGTGGGGCGAGGGGTAAGGGATATAAGCAGGGTTGGGAGGGGAGTTTGGGAGGCGGTTGTGGGGGGGTGGGGGAGCACTGGTCTGACCTGGGCTGGCCCCGGCTAGGCGGAGGGCCAGAAGGAAGATGAAGGCCCCGCACATGGTAGCACTGCCTGGCAGCTTCCGTATGTGCTGAGAACCAGGAAGCTGGGGGGGGCAGGGAAGACCTGGCTGGGTGCCTCTACTTCCCCCCCCACAACACACACACACACACACACACACCTGGAGGCCTGGCGGGGTGGTGCCTAACTTTGGTGGGGTGGGGCAGAGGTGAGGAAAGAATATGAACTTTTACCCCTAACCTTGTGCCCCCACCCCCAAAAGCCAACCCCCTCGCCAATACATGGTGTGATGAGAAGGGCACGGGAAACTTATTAGGGCCCTTCCTGTGCAGGAAAGGGGTGTGCGCAGCCAGAGCACTGAGGGATGTCAGGCACTGCGGGTCAGGAGTGAGGGGCAGGGCCTGATGGGGGAGCAGCGGGGGGCCAGGCCCTGCCCAGCAAGGTGCGGGGGGGGGGGGGGGGGGGGGGGGGGAGGGTTGGGTCGGAGGGCAGGTGCAGACACAGCTGGACAGGTTCCTTGGTGCAACTCCCCCAGAGAGAGGCTGGGGGTAGAGCCCTGCCCCCTGGTTCTGCAGGGGGCACTGGGGCCTGCCATGCCGCGGGGGGGGGGGGGCAGGGGCCATAAGGGGAGGCACTCACTGTTGCAGCCTCTGCCCCCCCAATCAGCTGATATAAGCCACATGATGGGGATGACATCATCCTAGTCCCACAAGCCCCACCCCCTTCCCTTGCTGAAAGGGGCAGGACAAAGCTGGGGCTGGGGGGGGGGAGACTAACTGCTGGGCTCCCTCACTGGGCTATGCTGGGGGTCCGGCAGAGAAGCTGTGTCTAGGACCTGCCTCAGGTTCCCTGTTGCAGTCCTGGCCCTTGCAGAGGCAGGAAAGCCTTCACCTCTGAAGGTTTGGGGTGGTCACTCCCCTGTGCCCCATCAACCCCAGGCCTTCCCCCAGAGTGCAGCTGCCTCTGGGGAGGGTGGGGGGGCAGTCAGTGGCAGCCTCCCATGAAGGTCCAACAGAGGACCCCTCTGCCCCAACCCCCTTGGAGCACAGGGGACTCCCTCCCCCCCCCCCCCCCCAACCAGGCAGGGAGGGTCTGGGCAAAATGAGGCCGGGGGGCCAGATGCAGCCCACTAAGTTATTCTATCCGGCCCATGAAGCCCCTAAAAAAACTTTTAAAATTAAGAGTTATCTGCTCCTGGCTGCCTGCCATGCAGCCTTCCATGGCTTGTGGAAACTCAGTAAGTGGCCCTCTGCCCAAAATAATTGCCTGCCCCTGCCCCAGAGCCTGGAATAAATACAGTGTCCTTATGTGTCACATGCTTCCCAATACATGGACCCAAAGGCCTGCAATGCAGAACAGAGCTTGGAGGATACTGCATTTCCTCATGTACAACACGATTCCCAATATAAGCGACCCCCATGCTGTCCTTCTGGCCCCAGGACTGGAGCACAAGGGTCCCGCTCCCTTGCTCAAGATGCTCATCCTGGGAGGGATGACTTAAATTACAACCCCCCTGCCCACTGCCAGCGGGGTCGGGGGGTAGTTCACTGGGTGCCGAGATACCCCTGGCTCTAGGGTGAGATATGCGTAGGGGGCTGGGGGAAAACTGAGGGGCGTTCATGCCCCCCAGGGCAGTTTGTGAGCCCGGAAGTCGTGCACAGGCCCAAGCGAGGGGGAACTGAAGTCCTGGGTCTTGGAGAGACCCCAGCCCCCCAAAAAAAACACCAGCGCGGAGCTTTTGCTGAGTAACTTTATTTTTGTTGAGGGCACAAAGAGCCCGGAACCGCCTTCTCTCTCACCATGACCCAGGAGTGCTGGGCCGGGGGTCTCCTGCGGGAGACACGTGGGGCGGGGAAACGGCTCCCCTCGCAAAAACCCCGAGGCCCTGCGCACCGTGCCGCGCCCCGGCCCGCACCAACTGCGCGGCTGCTGGGCCCGAGAAGCAAAGAGAAATAGCATTAACTCGCCTCCCCCTGAAAATCCGCACATAGTACGCTCCCATGCGCCTGCGCATCAGGTCCTCCCGGTGCCTGGGATTACCTACCCGCCGCGCGCATGCGCCCACATGCAAGAGGAATTCCCAGTTTAGGCGCATGCGTGGGGAGGCGGCGCGCGCATGCGTGAACGAGGCCGGCCCCCCCCGTCCCCGCGGCCCCACTGCGCCTGCGCAGCTCGGGCTCCTGCGGCCGGACGGGACCGGGTCCCCCCGACAGGCCCGGAGCAGCCGGTGAGTGCGGGGCCGCGCGGTGCATTGTGGGCCGAGCCAGGCCGCCCGCCCTCGCCGCGGTCCCTACGGCCCCGGCCGCGATGCATTGTGGGGCGGGGCCCTATAGCCCCGGTGCATTGTGGGGAGGGAACCCTCCGCCCCTCCCCCCGGTCTCTATAGCCCCTGAGCGTAGGGCATGCTGGGAGTAGAGCATGGAACCTCCGTCCCGGTGCATTGTGGGGCTATGGCCCCACCCCCTGGGCCATATACCCCCAAGGCACTGTGGGATTGCCCTCTGCCAGTCCATACACCCCCCCCATGCCCCAGGGCATTGTGGGATAGCATCACCCTTTACTAGTCCATACCCCCCAGCCCCAGGGCACCGTGGGATAGCATTGTCTTTCACCAGTCCCTACACCCCTCTGCCCCAAGGTATTGTGGGATAGTGTCACCCCTACTGCACCCCCTGACCCAGGGCATCGAGATGTTACTCCCCCAAGCAGTCAATAAACCGCCAGCCCAGGGCACCTTCTACTGGCCCAGACACCCCCCTCACCCCAGGGCATTGTGGGACTGTACCTCCTTTCCTATGCCTTGCAGCCCTACGGCATTGTGGGATACTCACAGCACTCTGCCCTCTCAGGTGGTGAGGCACCAGGGATGATGTCGGAGGCCCACAGGCACGGGGATGTGGCAGGGAGCGAGGACGCCAGCTTCGAGGAAGAGGACGGGACTTCAACGGGTGAGGGCTGGGGGCCCCCAGACCCCCCCAGCCCAGAGCTAGGAGGGGGGGGGGGGGGGGCCACAGAGCTAGCCCAGCACTAGGCCCTAACCCTTCCCCCACATCCAGCTACCTTTCAGCATCCTGGACTTATAGCTGCAGTCCCTTCCCATCATGCCCCTTGTCTCCTCCCCCATTCCACCTTCCCTTCTTTTGATTGGATCCTGCACAGGAGGGACGGAGCTTCAGGCTGGGGCTTCGTTATAAATGGGGGGGACAGAAAGGGCTGCCTGGGTCTTTAAGGAAAGGCTGTAGCATCCTGGGAGCTGGCAGGTGAGTGAGCTGTCCTGGGGGCTGAAGGTTGCAAGTAAGGTGTACTAGCAGGGCTAGGGGAGCAGGGGCTGTGGGTCAGGAGTGAGGGGTATTGTCTGGGGAGCCTGGACACCTGGGTTCACTGTCCTGTCATGCCTCTTCCAGGCATCTCCACGATGCAGGAGGATGATGAGTCTGAAGCCACGTCTGTGTCTTCAGGAGAAAGCAGCCCCCCAACACCCTCGGCTAACGGGTACCCAGGTATGGGGCCCATGGGCTCAGATGCCTGGGTTCCCTCCCTGCTTCAGGGGGGGTCGGGATGCACCCAGGTCCCTTCGAGGGGTGTAAGCCCAAGGGGGGCAGCTTGGTTGCCTGGGTTCCCAGCGTGTGCCCCCTTCCGCAGGTCCGCGGAGCAAGGTGGCAGGCGAGGCGCCCACAGACATGGGCGCAGATGCAGGCGAGGAGCGGCTGGGCGCCCCCAGCCCCGAATGGCATGAGTGCCCTGAGTGTGGCCGTGGCTTCGGCACCTCACGGGCCCTGAAGGTGCATCGCAGCTACCACGTGGGGCGCAAGCGGCCGCACGGCACCGCCCCCTCACCGAAGCCCCCTGGTGTGGCACGGCCGGCACCCCCTCTTCCCTCGCTCAGTGATGCCGACACCCGCCCAGCCCCGCGCCCTGGCGCCTTCCACTACATCTGCGCCGAGTGTGGCCTGGGCTTTGCCTCCCCGGCGTCGCTTGAGGCCCACCGCTGTGAGCACGGCTGGCGCCGCAGCCCTCCTGCCCCACCCCTGCCCCCCTCCCTGGCTCCCCGCAGCGCCAAGGCCCCCCCACCACCACTGCCCCCCCGCCAGGCGAACGGGGCCCCCCCGCCCCCACCCCCGCCCCCGGAGCCTGAGGGGGCTGATGGACCATACCAGTGCACCGAGTGCCCAGGAGAGTTTGGCCTGGTCTCCGACCTGCACGAGCACTACATGCTGCACGCCCGTGGAGAGCTGTAGCCCTGTCTCCTGCTGCTGGCACTTCCCTTTCCATTGAACCCACCCCCACTGTGCACCCTTCGACAGTGCTGGGGGGCCCCCTGTGGAGGGGGGTTGAGACCAGAGCCAGCTCGGGTCACAGGTGGGGGCAGGAGAGAAGGCCTCTCCCTCCCCAATTTCCTATAGTCCAGGGAAAGGGGAGGGGGGGGTCCCTCCAGGTGGCGGGGGATGTCAGCCCCGTCATGAATATGAACGAGCTCATTAAGCTGCTGGGGTTGAGGGGGAGGGGGCGGGGGGAGGAAGTTGTTTAATAAAAGTCCTTGCATATGAGCCAATGGGGCATCTCTCTCGCGCCGACAGAAGGGAATTGTGGGTCATGGCTGGTGGGTGGGGTTCTAGTCCTGTGGTCGTCCCCCCACCTGCAAATCAACACACTGTGACTTGCTAGCTTGTTACAGGGAGATGATGTTGTAGTGGTGACTGTGAAGTCACACCAATGATGTCATGGGCTGCTCATGTTACCTCCCCTAACCTTGCTTTGGTGGGGGGGGGGCTGTGGCTGGTGACCTCAGGGGCAGTACTGCTGTGGGAAACCCTCTAGAGCAAGAACTATAAGCCCTGGAATGCACTGGGGCAGCCCCCAGAACCATAGCTTCCAGCATGTAGTATGGTAGCCCCTGCTGAACTACAGTTCCCAGCATGCACTAGGGCAACCCCCCCAGAATATAGCTCCCAGCATGGTCTAGGGCAGCCCCCAGAACTACAGCTCCCGGGATGCATTATGAGACGGTATTTTCCTCTTAGGACTACAGCTCCCAGCATACACTGTGGCAGGGTACTCCTCTGACTTGGCTTTCCCTCCCTACTGGGTTAAAAACTACACCTCCCATCATGCCGCTGGGCAAGGGGGGGCAGGGCCTCACTCCCACAGCAGCATACTGCCCACTGCTGGCTGTCCTGCTCTGCCTGGCCTCTGGCTCAGGTTCAGGTCCTATTGCCCCTAGGGAATACCCCCCCTCCCCCCAGCTGTAGCACTGTTGGCCATGAATTTCACAGCACCACACCAGGACCAGTAGAGAAGAGTGGGGCTCCATGCCCACCACCCCCCTCCAATTCCAGTGCTCATGGGTTTGCAGGGACAGGAGCAGGGTTTACACCAAGAAAGTCTCTGGGGCTGGGACTGACATCTCTCCCCACCCAGTCCCACGGTGCCGGCAGAGGCATGCGGACACAACTCCCAGCTGCCAACTAGGAACCTCCCTAGACCCCAGCATAGCATTGGGGTGACCTCCAGTGCAAACTCCAGGCAGGCAGGAGACAATGACACCTGCAGCCACGGATCATCTTTATTCTTTTTCTCCATATGAAAAATAAGAACCTTTCACTCCTGCCAAAGCTGCGGGGGCTGCAGGTTGTCAACCCCCCCAACTTCCCAGGGACCCTCCCCTGTGGGGGGATATGCTCCCCTACCTGCCCCTGACACGTGTTGCTCTGAGACCATCTGAAACCCCAGAACTGGGGAGGGGTCTGGCCATATAAATAGCACCCAAGGCTCAGACATGGAGGGGGCCAGGGAACGGGGAGGTCTCCCCCATGTCTCCCATGTGCCCCAACAGACATCTGCAAAGTCCCAGCCCCCACTCCTAAGGGAAACCCCCCTACTTTCTCCCTTCCTGTCCCCCCTCCCTGAGGACAGCAGCTGTACAGAGAGGACCCCCCCTTCTCTTTCCGGCCAGCAGGGGTGGGGGCTAGAGCTCGCCACGTGCATGGCGGATGTAGTGTTCATGAAGGCCAGCCTCGTGGGCGAAGCTCTGGCCACACTCTGTGCAGGCGTAGGCTCGGGTAGGCAGCAGCTCCAGCGGGCGCTGGTGTGAGGCCTGGTGGCGCCGGAGGTTCGAGAGCTGCCGGAAGCTCTTGCCACAGTCGGGGCAGGGGTGGGGGAGGCCGCGGGGGGTAGGGGTGGCGGTAGTGGGGCCTAGGCGTGGGCGCAGCGCGGGGCCCAAGCGGCGCCCGCAGTCAGGGCACTGGTGGGCCAGGCGGTGGCAGGAAGGGCAGGGAGCCGGGGGGGGCGCGTGGCCGCGCTGGTGCCCGATGAGGGCACGGGAGCTGTCGAAGGCCCGGCCGCAGATGAAGCAGACGAAGACGGTGCCACGCAGGTTTTCCTGCACGAAGTCCTCAGGGTGCTCCCGCTTCATGTGCCGCTCCTTGAACTTCTCATCCGGGAAGGTGATGAAGCAGTGGAAGCACTGGTTGGAGCCCAGACCATCTAGGGAGGGGGGCAGGGGGTCAGGGCGCGGGACCCCCCCCCGTCCCCCTCCCCCCGGGCTCCCGCAGTACTCACAGAGCGACGAGGCCACCGAGGCTTTGGGTTCATCCTCCTCCTCCTCCGCGCAGGCGGGGCCGGGCGGCGGGGTACGGACCGGGGAGCGCTCCCGTGGGGCCAATGGAACGGCTCCACATGGCGATGCTGAGCCCACATCAGACATGGCCGTGCTTGCAGGGAGGGGGCACAGATGCAGTGAAGTGAGCGGGGGGGGGGGGGGGGGGGTCAGCAGGATGGAGGCTACCCCCTGCCCTCCTCACAGTGGGGGGGTCCCCGCTCCTCCCCCATTGCTCCCCTCCCTGTGGACCCTGCCCAACCTGCCAACCATCCCCCTGACAAGGAGCCAAATTCCTCCCCACCCTATAGCCCCCCCAACCTTGCCCTGTGTTCCAACCCCCTCAGGGAGCTTCCCCATTTGCCCAACCCCATTAAAAACCCCCAAGACCAATCCCCCACCAAGGAGCACCATCTTTCCTCACCCCATGCCCCCCCAACCTCCCTCCCTTGAGAGCTCCCACATTCCTCCCCACCTCATAGACCCCCCAGCCTGTCCCAAACTCCACCCCCCCAGGGATCTCCCCCCACCCCATGCCCCGCTAACCTGCCCCATGCTGCCCACCCCACCCCATGGACCCCCACCTACCAACCCCCCACAGGAAGCTCCATCTGCCCCCCCAACCTACCCCAAGATAGGAGCGGGGATCCTCCACCCCGCACTCCCCTGCCCCCACAAGGAGCCTCCTCCCCCTAGCCGCTCCTTTCCCCACAACCCCCCACCCTCCATTGACCCCCCCATCTCCCAGTGCCCCCCAGAACCCTCTTCCCCCTCCCCAATAACAAAGGGGTCCCCTGACTCCACCATGTACCCGCTCCCTCTCCCCCGCGGCGCCCTCCTCCCATGTGACCCGTAGACCGAGCCCCCCATATATCTCACCTCTCTCCTCTCCTCTCTCTCCCTGCTTTCCCCTCCCCCGTTTTCATCTCTTACTTCCTGTTTCCGGTGCCTGCCCCAGCCAGAATCCCGCCCTATTTCCGGCGGGGCTGCCCAAACCAGCCCCTGAGCGGAAAAGAAAATCAGTCATCCCGGTTCTAGAGGCTCTGCGGCCTCTGGCCGGTCCCGCCGGCTTTGTCCCAGCGCAGGGGTCCCTCCCGGTGCTGTGAGTGAGTTGGCTGCGCCCCTCACGCGTGGAAACGTCGCCGCTCCTAATCAGGCACCTCTGTGGCTACCTCACAGACGTGGAGTGGCCACTGGGCAGCCCTTTACCGCAGGCTGCATCCAGTAACGCGTGCGCACAACTAGACAGACGCTGCACCTGACTAGAGGCGAGGATTGTGCGCACGCGCCGCAGGCTGCCAGTAATGGCGGACTCCAGACAGGATCGTACGCGTGCGCCCTGGCGCTGCCCTGGTTCCCAGCGCATGCGCGATGCAGCCTCAGTCTTGCTAGCTGGTCTCAGGCCGCCTGCAGGGGGTGCCACGTGCCCCACCACCGTGATCCCAGGTTGCACCGCGGTGGCTGTCTCCTAGTTGCCTTTGAGTGTGGCCCCTTGGGGCAGGGAGACCCCAGATCCCCATTATACACTGGGCACAGAGCCCCCAGCTTCCCTTCTTTCCAAGCATACGCTGGGGCACAGACCTTCCTCCCACCCAGTTCAAGTTTCCATGCACTGGGGTGCAAAGAGTGCTGTCCCACAATGCACTGCAACCACCTGCCGCATCCAAGGGACCACGAAATGAGGTGGCAGCCACAAGTGGAAGCAAAACATTTATTTCAACAGACAGAAGCAGCTCTGGGGCTCTGCAGAGGCCACAGGCAGGGGCCACAGGGGGGCACATGCAGCAGACCCCCACGGCCCATAGGCAGGACACAGACACGTGTGGGTGCAAGACCCTGGGACGGGATCGGCGTGACCCCTGAGACATAAAGGAACGCTGTTGTGTTGTTGGACGAGGGGAACCACCCCAGAGCCAGCAGCATCCTAGGCCCTGTTACACCCAGCCCTGATGCCCACCCCAGAGCCAGCTGCATCCGACCTGGGTCCTGCCCCTACCCCAGGGTGCAGGCCCGCAGCAGCACACGCTCAGCATCAAGGGCCATCTCGACTGCCGCCTGGCTCAGCAGGTGGTAGGCTGCCTCCAGTGTCACCTGGGGCTGGGGCACGGACGGGCTGCCCCAGAAGGGCACATAGCTCCAGAGCCGGGCAGCCAGGGACGGTGATGGTGCCATAGCCTCCAGCACCATGCTGGGCTGCACCATCTGTGCCCAGGGGCACCTGATCTGGGCCTGCAGTTCCCGGAGCTCCAGCTTGGCAGCCATAGCCATACGAGTGAGGGAGGCCTCATCCAGCCCGAAGGTGGCTGCGCTGGCCTGGAGGGCTGTAGCCAGGCCATGCCCAGCATCCTCCATGGGGCGCAGGCAGACATGTAGTGCCTGGCGCCAGGCCTCAGCCAGCACCTGGCGCCGCTCCCTGCGCACCAGGCGCCCAATAATGACTGGCAGTGCTGCTCGCTGAAGCCCTGCAGCCTCCTCGGCCAGTGCCTGCCGCAGCCGGCCCAGCTCAAAAGCCTGGGGCTCATGGGAGGACAACAGGAATACGCGGGTCTCAGCTAGGCCTTCCTGCACCAGCTGCTCCCTCAGGCCCACAGAGCCGGTGGGGTCACGTAGGTCCACATCCACCTGTGTCCGGGCCATGATGAGGGCCCGGCCAGCAGCAACGGCTGCCCGGGCCAGGCGGATGAAGGGCTCGCGGTACACGTTGGAGGTCGTGAGCAACAGCAGGTCATAGCGGCTTGGGTCCACGGTGCCTGCATCCGACAGGTCCCACAGGGTGAGGCCGGGAGCACCAGGCAGCGTGTGGATGCCAGGGGCATTGCCGCACAGTGCAGCGATGAGGGAGGTATGGCCTGAGCCGGGCTCACCCACCACGGCCACATCCACGGGCAGCTGGGAGGCATCAGCCAGTGCAGCGCGGAGCAGGCCAGGGGCCTCGGCCAGGCTGCCCCCAGCGCAGACCTCAGTCAGTGCCCGCAGCGTCCGCTCCCGCACAGCTGGCAGCTCCTCCAGCAGGTCCCCAGGGTCAAGCCTGCAGCGGGAGGGAGGCAGGGGCTAGGACCCAGGCATCTGGGTTCCCAGGTCCCACTGCTTTCACCCACCAGAGCCTACTCCTCCATTTGGAGAACCCAGGTGTCCAGGCCCCCAGCCCCCACTGCTCCCCCCTCAGAAAACCCAGGCATTCAGCCCCGGTCACTCACATGGGCAGCTGCAGCACCTCACGCACCAGCGCATCCTCGAGCCAGGCAAAGTCGAAGCGGTCAGGCTCCAGTGTGGACACGGCAGCAATGCCAAGGGGTTTGAGACCAGCCCGGGCCAGTGGCTCTGACACCTGGGCCCGGAGCTGGGGTAGCAGCCGGGCTATGGTGTGGCCGCGCCGCTTGGCTGTGTGCAGCGCCAGGTCAGCACCTGTCCGCACCACCAGGCAAGGCAGCGCCCGCGCCCGCGCCTGCACTGCCCGCACCATCGCCACATCATTGCCACCCGGTGGCCCCGGCAGCACCAGCACCAGGCAGGCAAAGGGTGCCAGGCCCAGCAGCTGCGTTACGTAGGCCTCAGGCACCTCATCGGGCCCCAGCCCAGGCAGGTCCCAGAGCACGGCGCTGGGCAGCGCAGGTGGCACGTGGGGTGTGGGCGGCACCGGAGTGAGTGGTGGTGGCTGGAAGAAGGCATGAGGGTCATGGAGCCGGGGCGGGGAGCCCAGCAGGGCCTGCACCAGGCTGGAGGTGCCGGCGCGGCAGGGGCCCAGCACTGCCACGTGCACCTGCAGCCCCTTGGCCGCCCCCTCCAGCGCCCGCAGCTGCCCCGGTGCCACCGCAGGGTCCTGGGCTGCCAGGAGGGCCTCGGTCTCGGCCAGGAAGGAGCGGGGCAGGACGGGGGGTGCCGTCATGGCAGCAGGGGCGGACACCTGGGTTCTCGGGGCTGAGCTGGAGTGCGGAGTGGGGTGGACGCCTGGGCTCCCTGGAAGGGGGGGCTGGGAGCCGGACGCCTGGGTGGGGGGGGCGGACGCCCGGGGGGGCGGGGGGCCGGGGGCCGGAGGCCTGGGCTCCCTGGAAGGGAGGTGCCTGGGGTGCCCCGGACGCCTGTGTCCTAGGGGCGGCGCTGTCCCCGGTGCTGCCGCCGTCCGTCTCCGCTTCCTTCCGCCGAGAAGCGAAACCTCCGGCACCGCCTCCGCCTCCGCCTCCGCCCGGGCCCATTAGCTGCTCGGGGCCGAGACGCGCAGCCGCGGGGCCGGGACACGGGACACGGCCGCGGGGACACACGGCCTCGGGAGCGGCCCTGGCGAAGGGTGGGCACCGCGAACCCCCCGTCCCCCGTGTCCGTGTGTCCGCCCCCCCACCTCTGCCCCTCCACCCCGGGGCCCCTCTCTCCCTCCCTCTGTCCGGCCCCAGGGGGCCCTCCGAGGCCCCGTCTCCCCATCCACTCCCTCCCTCTATCCGCACGTGGGAACCCAGGCGTCCGAGCCGCTCCCCCACCCGCCCGCATTAGGGGAATCCAAGGGTCCAAGCCCCCCCCAGTATGGGGTATCCAGGCGTCCGCGCCCCCCCACATCCTGATCTAGCCACTAGCCGCGTGTATCTCTCTCCGTCCGTCCGTCCTCCATCCACCCCCACGTCCATCTGTCCGTCCACCGACCCGGCTTCCCGTCGCCTACCCCTGCGTTGCATTCAACCAGCCACTTACCTACACCTCCATCCACCCACCCATCTGTCCGCCCATCCACCCCTCTACCTACCTACCTACCCATCCAGCCGTCCGTCCATCCATCCATCCACCCCCTATATACCTATCTGTCCATTGGTCAATCCATCCTTCTACCAGCCTACTCATGTCTGTCCATCCATCCAACCATCCCCCTCTTTATCCATCCATCTGCCTTTCCATCCATCCATCCATCCATCCCCACAAGTGTCTGTCTGTCCACCTACCTATTTGTCTATCCCTCTATCTGTTCTCCTATTCCATCCAGCCTCCTGTAGATAGACAGAGGGATGGGTGGATGGAAGGATAAGTAGGTAGGTAGGTGGGTAGACAGACAAACAGACGGAGGGAGAGATGATAGAGGAGTGCCAGGATATGTAGGCGTGTAGGTACTAGATAGATAGATAGATAGATAGATAGATAGATAGATAGATAGATAGATAGATAGATAGATAGGGGGAGGAATAAATGGGGATAGAAAGGGGGTGGATGGTTGGGCAGGTGGACAGAGGGATGGCTATGTAGATACATGAAGGGATAAAGGAGAGCATCTAATCTCTCCCTCTGTCCGTCCCTCCATCCACCTTTCTACCTACCCCCCCCACCCAACCATCCTTCTATCCATCTCTCTATCCATCCACCCATCTCTCTGTCCATCCATTCATCCCCCTGCCCCCCCCCCCCGGTGGGTGCTGGGCATTTGCAGGAACTGGCCTGCAGGTAGGGGGGCATCAGGGCCCCAATCCTGGGGGGCTGCTGCCCTGGGGTCCCCTCACCCCCACACTCTCTCCCGCAGCCCCCACCATGGCGCAGCCACCCACTGCAGATGTTGCGGAGCTGGCTGAAGTCTCAGTGCTGGTGCTGGGGGTGCCAGGCTGCGGCAAGACAGCATTGATCAATGCAGCGCGGGGACTGGCACCCACTGACCCCCATGCTGCCCCTCTGGAGGTCCCACCTGCCCCGGGGCCCCCTGAGCTGCACCCCGACCCCACGCAGCCCAGCCTGCTGCTGTGGGAGCGGGCACTGGTGCCGGGTGCCGAGGCCTGGCTGGCTGAGGCCGATGTGGTGGTGGTGGCCAGTGCCGCGCTCTTTGGGCCGCAGGAGGTGGCAGTGGCTGCAGCAGCACGGGAGGCCGGGAAGACCGTGATCTTTGTACGCACCCAGGCGGACCTGGCACTGCACACACTACGGCGCCTGCTGGGTGGTGGGTGTGAGGCCCGTGAGGCTGCACTGGGAGCCTTGCGGCAGGCCTGCACCCACGCCCTGCACAGCCTGGGGGTCCCTGCATCCCCTGCGCTCTTCCTCATCTGCAGCCTCCAGCCCCATGGCCTGGACACGCCGCAGCTGCGTGCCACCTTGCTCGACGAGGCCCAGCACTGCCAGAGGTACCTGGAAGGGCTGTTGAGGGGGGGAGGGGAGTGTCTCTGGGGTGGGGGGGGGCTTCTGCCACAGAGGCAGGGGCCGGGAAGGGGGAACAGCCCCATGTCCCATCATATTCTGTCTCCACCAGACTCCCCCAGTGTCCCACCCTCTCCAGCACCCCAGATCCCCTCATGTCCCACCCTTTTCAGCCCCTGTCCCATCCTATCCAGCCCCCCCCCAATCCCCACAGCTCCCTCCCCTGAGGCCATGCCCCCTCCCCCCACAGGCTGCTGCGCCGGGTGCTGTGTGACTTTGAGGTGATTGGGGTGCGGGAAGCGGCTGAGCTCCAAGAGGCCTTTGAACTGGGTGGGCTGGAAGCTGTGGTGGCATGGCTAGAGCGGGGGCTGGCAGCGCATTGGGCCACGCGGCTGGCCATAGCTGTGGTGGGGCCACCAGGTACCAGCACACAGCCCCTGCTCAATGTGCTGCGCGGCTTGGCTGATGATGACCCCCAGGCCGCCCCTGCTGGCACCCCAGTGCCACAGCCCACGGCCTACCCCTGCCCTGCGCAGCCCGGTGTGGTGCTCTGGGACCTGCCCACGTCCGCACCGGACACCCTTACCACCTACGACATCATCCTCATCCTTGCCACTGCGGCCTTTGGCAACAGCCACATGGAGCTGGGCCGTGTCGCGGGCAAGCATGGCTACTTCATCCGTGCTGCAGAGGTGCTGGAGGAGGAGGAGGCTGCAGCACTGCGCCAGGCGAGCCAGGAGGAGCTGGCGGCCCTGGGGCTGCCAGATGCTCTTGTCTTCGTGCTCAGCACTCGACGGCCAGAGCGCTATGACTTTGCAGCCTTATGGGAGGCACTGGTACGAGCCCTGCCGGAGGAGCAGGCCCGGGCACTGACGCTGGCCTTACCCCCACTAACACCAGCGCTGGTGGAAGCCAAACGCCGGGCACTGCATGCTGAGGCCTGGAAGGTGGCGCTGGCAGCCAGCCTGGCAGCTGCCGTGCCTGTGCCCGGGCTGGCACTGAGCTGCGATGTGCCACTGGTGCTGGATGCCCTGACCACATACCGCCATGCCCTGGGGCTGCATGCCGCTGGGCTGGCGGGGCTGGCGGCACGCAGTGGGACAACATTGTCGGTGCTGCGGGCCGCTGTGCTCAGTGCGCCAGGCCGGGGTCTGAGCCGTGAGCTGGTGCAGGGGCTGCTGGGCCGGGCAGCTGGCGGGGCACTGGGTGGGCTGGCGCTTGAGCTGCTGGTGCACCGCCTGCCCTTCTGTGGTGCACTGGCGGCTGGAGGCCTGACCTTTCGCTGTACCCATGCGCTGCTGGGCCACTGCATCGAGGAGCTGGCTGAGGATGCCCACCGTGTGCTATGCCGGGCCTTCGGGGAGCCCCTGCCCACTGAACCCTGTCCAGGCCAGGGTTAGGCCTAGATTGGGACTCCCTAGAGGGAGAATCCCCCACTACTGACCAGGATTGGCATCCCCTCACTTCACCACCCCCACCTTCCCCAGGATCAGGTCCAGATCGAGACCCCTAGAAAGGAGAGACCTCCATCTACTTCATTCCCCCCTGTGCCCAGGATCAGGTCTGGATTGGGACCCCCTAGATGGGAAAGACCCCAACTTCATTTCCCACTTCCTGTCATGCCCAGGATTGGGTCTGAATCGGGATCTCCTAGAAGGGAGAGACCCCCGCACAACTCCACCCCCTGCCCCAGCCAGAGCCCTCAGGATCCGGCCTGGATTGGGACCCCCTAGAGATGAGAGACCCCCACTCCCTGCCTTATTTCTGCCACTGCCCCCACCTTACCCAGGATCGGGTCTGGATCGGGGCCCCTAGAGGGAGAGACCCCCCCCAACTGCTTCATTGCCCCCCACCCGCCGCCCTCCACCGTGCCCAGGATCGGGTCTGGATCGGGACTTCCCATGATTAATAAAACACATGTTTTAATTGCTCCCCAACTCCGAGTCTTCTTGGTGACGTGGGGTGGGGGGCTAGTAGTTACAGCGGGGGAGGAGCCGGGGGGCTGAGGGCCCGGACGCCTGAGCTCTCTGCCCCCCCAACCTGGGAAGAACCCAGGCGGCGGGGCTGACACAACCTGCTGAGCCGGGCGCTAATTAGGGCAACTGGTGGCCTCCGCCCTTGGGAGCGGCCCCGCACCCCCATCCCAGAGCGCCCCGAGCCGCCGCCGGAGACGCCGCGCAGCCGGTAAGGCGGGGACCCAGGCGTCTGCCCCCCCCCCCCCCGAGAACCCAGGCGTCCGGACCCCAGCCCCCCTGCTCTGACCAACCCCCAGCCCTCACTGCCCCCCCCCCCGAGCTGGGGGGAACCCAGGCGTCCGGGGAGCTCACAGAAGGCCCCCCACAGCACGTGCCTGCTGCTGACACCACCCTGCCCCTTCCCACTCATGGGAAAAAGACCCAGGCATCCAGGGGCCCCAGCTCCACCCCCCAGCGCCTCCCAGCTGCCGAAACCCCAGATGTCCGGGTCCTAGCCCCCCTCCCGCCGGCGGGGCTGGGGGGTTCTGCTGGAGACCACGGCAGCCCCCAGCCCCGTCTTTAGGCTTCAGCGTTAACAGCCAGCCCCGCAATCCCCGGAGCGGCCCCGATCCTGGCTCTGACCGCCCCCCGCTCCTTTCCTCTCCCCACCAGGAGCCGAGCGGGGGACCCGGGATGGCGGCTCCCCTGGGGGCCGCGGTGCTGCTCTCGCTGCTGGCTGCAGGTGAGGGGGGCGGACGCCTGGGTTCTTTGCGGGGCTCGGAGCAGGGGCCGGGAGCCCGGACAACTGGGCTGTCTGGGAGGGCAGTGAGGCCTAGGGGTGAGAGCCGGGTGCCAGGCCCCGACGCCTGGGTCCCGTCGCTGTCCCCGCAGGCCGGGCGCTGCGCTGCTACCAGTGCGTGGGCATGTTTCAGGAGTGCGTCCAGGCCGAGCAGCGCTGCGGGGCGCGCGACCGCGCCTGCTTCTCCTCCTCCATCCGCCTCTTCAGTACGGGGTGCTGGGGGGTGGGAGAGGGGCTGGGAGCGGTGGGGGAGTATCCAGGGGGATCGGGGCTGTGGGTCTCCTGGGGGCTTGGGTGTGGGTTTTAAGGGGTCACTGGGAGGTGGGGGGTTCTGGGGGGTCCTGGAGAGCGGAGGGGTCTCCAGGGGCCTGGAGGTCCAGGGGTTGGGGGGGCTCACTGGGGAATGGGGGGCGGTTCCTGGCGGGTGGGAGAGGGGCTGGGGGACTCCTGGAGAGGGGGGCTGGGGATGAGGGGTCTTCAGGGGGGATAAGGGGTCCCCGGGAGGTGGGGGAAGGGCTGGAGGTCGGGGGGGGACTTACCCCCCACAACCTTGTTGCCTTGCAGACACCAAGGAGAACCAGAGCGGGGTGGTGATGCTGCCTGGTGAGCTGGGGGGCGGGGGGCAGCTCCCATCCGGGGCCCGATGCGGGCTGGCTACAGGTCGGGGGGTAGAGGGGGGCTTAACCTCTGATGTGCCAGAGACCCAGAGGGGACTGGAGTTTGTGAAGAATCAGGGGGGTGGGGGGACGGGGATGAGGGGCCCTGATCCTGGCTGGGGGTCCTGATCCAGACTGGCTGGGGGTAGAGGGTCCCAATCCTGGCTGGTGGGGAGGGCAGCCCTGATCCAGACTGGATCCTGGCTCAGATCCTGGCTGGGAGGGGTCTTGATCCTGGCCAGTGAAGCAGGGGGGTCCTGATCCTGGAGGTCCCAGTTTTAACCCCCAGTGCACTGCAGGCCTGGAGCAGGCTGAGTACGTGCTGAAGGGCTGCTCGGGCGAGAACGCGGAGAACCGCACAGCCAAGGTGTACGTGGGCGGCGAGCGTGAGGTCCATGACACTTACTTCTGTGCCAGCGACCTCTGCAATGGGCCCTTCACTGGAGGTACTGGCCCCTGGGCCCTGGGGTGGGGAGGCCTGAGCCCTGGGCAACTCATTGCACTCAGGAGGGCAGGGGGGGCAGGACCCCTCCCCCCACCTAACCGGGTCCTGCCCCCACCCCAGTGCCATCAGCGAGCGCCCCACAGCCCAACGGCATGGCTTGTTACAGCTGCTTCGACCGCGGCACCGGGGACTGTGCTCCCGGCAATGCGACCCCCGTGCCCTGCGCTGGCGACATGACGCAGTGCATGGACTTCACTGGTAACAGCCCCGCCCCCAGCCAGGGGCATCCCACAGCCCTGTTACATCCAGCCCCAATGCTCCCCCAGAGCCAGCTGCATCCCAGGCCTGTGCTACCCACCCTGCTGCCCACCCAAGAGCCAGCTGCATCCCCGGGTGTGATACCCATCCCAGCTCCCCTGCCCAGAGCCAGCCACATCTCAGGCCTGTGATTCCAGCCCTGAGGTCCACCCCAGAGCCAACCACATCCCAGGTCCTGTGATACCAACCCCGATGCCTGCCCAAAAGCCAGCTGCAGCCCGGGCCTACGGTACCGGCCCTGACACCCACCCCAGCTGCATCCCAGCCCTGTCTCATAGCCCCGTCCCACAGTGACGGATGGTGCCTGGCACCTGACCTACCGCACCTGCGCGCTGGAGACACTCTGCCGCCAACAGTACCAGCTGCCCCAGCTCCATGGCCGCCTGGACATCAGCTGCTGCTCCACCCCCCTCTGCAACGATGGACGCCCAGGTCTGCGCAGCCTCTGCAGCCACTTCTCCCAGCAAGGTAACCCCCACCCCGTGCCCCTCAATCCTGACCTGCAGCCTCCCGCCCCTTGTGCCCCACACTCCTGACCCACAGGCCCTTCACTCCGGACCTACAGCCACGGTGCGCATCTCCCACCTGCAGGCACCAGACGGCAGCCGGAGAACGGGCTGCACTGCGCCAGCTGCTGCGAGACCGGCCATGGTGAGTGCGGCACCGGGAACTGGAGCCAGGTCGCATGTCGCGGGGCACAGGCCATGTGCGTCAACGTGACAGGTGAGGGCCGGGGTCCAGACTGGCCCCTCCCACCCAGGGGTCCGGCCCCACCCTCCAGTGGGAGGGGCCCTTCTTGTCTTAACCTCGCTCACTTGCCGGCCCACCCAGGGACGCCTGTGTTGCAGGTCTCTCTCTGCTGGGGGTGGGGTTTCTTGTGGCTCCTCCCAGGCTTGGGCGGGGTCTCTCACAGGATCCGCCCCCTCTCCGACTCCTCCCCCCAGAGGCCGGGAGGACGCTGGTTCGAGGCTGCTCCCTGGAACGTCTGTGCCACGAGCGGCCGCGGGGGCTGGGGCTGAGCCGTGGTGCCGCCGTCCGGTGTTGCGAGGGGGCCCTGTGCAATGGGGGAGAGGATCCCGGCGCCGGGCCCTCCTCGCTGCTGCTCCTGTTGCCGCCCCTGCTGGGCCTGATCCGCCTGCTGTGAAAGGTCCCGCCACATTGCAGTAACACAGACATCTCACCCCACCTGGACCCCTCAGCTCCAAGGGGTGGAAATAAACGTTGGGGGAAGCCGCTGGGCTCGGACTGGTTTTTGCGGGCCGGACGCCTGTGTTCCCCGGGTGGGCATCGCAGGGAAGTGAGCGGAGAACCTAGGCATCCAGGCCGCCGTCCCTCCAGTGGCCGCCAGGGGGCAGGGTTGCGACGTGCGGGCCCCGGGGTGCCCCCCGCCCACGGCCAGGACGCTTGGGTTCCCCCCTGTCGCGCCAGGACACCTGGAAGGGACACCTGGGTCCCCGCCGGGGGGGGGGTAGAACAGGTCGGGAGCGAGGGCGCGGCAGCCGAATTAGCACGGACGTTTGGGTTTGGGGGGGGGCACGGGGACCGCGGGGGGCAGCTGGGCAGGGAGCCCGGACGGGGGGGGGTACGGGGACTGAGGGGGGAGCAGGGGGCTAGGGAGCCCGGACGCCTGGGTTGTCGGGGGGGGGCAGGTACGGGCACTGAGGGGGGAGCAGGGGGCTAGGGAGCCCGGACGCCTGGGTTGTCGGTGGGGGGCAGGTACGGGCACTGACAGGGGAGCAGGGGGCTAGGGAGCCCGGACGCCTGGGTTGTCGGTGGGGGGCAGGTACGGGCACTGAGGGGGGAGCAGGGGGCTAGGGAGCCCGGACACCTGGGTTGTCGGGGGGGGGGGGCAGGTACGGGCACTGACAGGGGAGCAGGGGGCTAGGGAGCCCGGACGCCTGGGTTGTCGGTGGGGGGCAGGTACGGGCACTGACAGGGGAGCAGGGGGCTAGGGAGCCCGGACGCCTGGGTTGTCGGTGGGGGGCAGGTACGGGCACTGACAGGGGAGCAGGGGGCTAGGGAGCCCGGACGCCTGGGTTGTCGGTGGGGGGCAGGTACGGGCACTGACAGGGGAGCAGGGGGCTAGGGAGCCCGGACGCCTGGGTTGTCGGTGGGGGGCAGGTACGGGCACTGAGGGGGGAGCAGGGGGCTAGGGAGCCCGGACGCCTGGGTTGTCGGTGGGGGGCAGGTACGGGCACTGAGGGGGGAGCAGGGGGCTAGGGAGCCCGGACACCTGGGTTGTCGGGGGGGGGGCAGGTACGGGCACTGACAGGGGAGCAGGGGGCTAGGGAGCCCGGACGCCTGGGTTGCGGGGGGGTGGGGGACTGGGGGGGAGCAGGGGGCTAGGGAGCCCGGACTCCTGGGTTGTGAGCGGGGGGGGGGAGGGGGTACAGGGACTGAGGAGGGAGCAGGGGGTAGGGTGTCCGGACATCTGGGTTGTCGGGGGTGGGGTATGGGGACTGAAGGGGGGAGCAGAAGGGCAGGGATCCCAGACGCCTGGGTTGTCGGGGGGGGGACGGGGACTGAGGGGGGAGCAGGGTGAGACAGGGAGCCCAGATACCTGGGTTGTCGGGGGGGGGGGTATGGGGACTGAGGGGGGGGGCAGGGGGAGACAGGGAGCCCGGACGCCTGGGTTGTGGGGGGGGGGGGTACGGTGACTGAGGGTTGGGGAGAAGGGGAGTACGGATCCCGGACGCCTGAGTTGTCGGGGGGGGGGGGGGGGAGCAGGGGGCTAGGGAGCCCGGACACCTGGGTTGTTGGGGGCGGGGTATGGGGACTGGGGGGGGGGTTGGAGCAGGGGGAGACAGGGAGCCTGGGTTGTTGGGGTGGGGTACGGGTACTGAGGGGGGGGGAGCAGGGGAGTAGGGATCCCAGACGCCTGGGTTGTCAGGGGCGGGGTGGGGACGGGGACTGGGGGGGGGGGAGAGCAGGGGCTAGGGAGCCCAGACACCTGGGCTGTCGGGGGGGGGGGGGTACGGGGACTGGGGCGGGGGAGCAGGGGAGTCGGGATCCCGGACGCCTGGGTTGTTGGTGAGGGGGAGACAGGGAGCCCGGACGCCTGGGTTTTTGGGGGTGGCGTACGGGGACTGAGGGGGGGGGGAGCAGGGGAGTAGGGATCCCGGACGCCTGGGTTGTCGGGGGGGGGGGAGACGGAGGGGGGAGCAGGGGGCTAGGGAGCCCGGACACCTGGGTTGTCGGGGGGGGGGGAGGAGGGTACGGGGACTGAGGGGGGAGCAGGGAGGCAGGGAGCCCGGGCGCCTGGGTCCTCCCCAGCGCCGGAGCCTGCGGGATGAGAGCAGGGGGAGCCGGCGGGGGGGCGCCTGGGTTCCCTGGGAGAAGACGCTCTCGGACTCCTGGGTCCGCGGCTCCGCGTCGGGGGCGGCCGTGCGTGCGGCGGGCGGGGCTGCCCGGACGCCTGGGTCCCTCCCCGGGCGGGCCGCGGTTGGCTGCCTCCGAAGGCGCTGGGGGGGGGGGGTCGTGTCAACCTGTCACCGCCACAAAGGGAGATAAATCGCGGCGCGAAGCCGGGCGCGGGGGGGGGCCTACACCGCAGCCTCGGCCCGTCCGTGAGCCCCCCTCCCCCGGGGGCGGGGCCGGGCGGGGCGGGGCCGGGGGGGCCGGGGGGGCGGCGGCGACAGGGCTCCTCCATCTTCCCATTACGGCTAATGGGCCGGTCCCGCCGCCCGCGGCCGCCCGTAATCAGCCCGATTGATGAAGATTTATGGGCCCGCCGCCGGGATGAAGTCATCACGCTCCCGGGGGGGCTGCGGGTCGGGAGTGAGGGGCACAACTATGGGGGAGATGAGGATAGGGAGTGAGGGGCACCACTATGGGGGGGTGTAGATTGGGAGTGAGGGGCATCATGGGGAAGTTGTGGGTCGCGAGTGAGGGGCACCTGTATGGGGAGGAGGGGGGGCTTTGGGTCGGGAGTGAGGGGCAATACTGGGGGGAGGGCTTTGGGTCGGGAGTTAGGGGCACCAGGGGGCTTGGAAACCAGGCGTCCGACCCCTCCCCAAAGCCCCTCGTGGTCTACCCCCTATCCGGTCCTGGAGCTTTAGGGAGCCCAGGCGTCCGGGCTCCCAGGCAGCCCCTCCCTATTTAAAGGGACCTCCCCCCCCCACTCCAGGCCCTCTGGGCCCACAGCGACCCCGGTGCAGCAGCATACGGGCAGCAGGGGGCGCTCGGAGCCCGCGGGCAGGGGGACAACGCTGGGCACCGCTGGGCGTTACACCCGGCCGGGACCCCCCACCCCAGAGCCAGCCGCATCCCACCGCCTCCCGCCCCCTCCGCGAACCCCCCGGCGCAGGCGGCGGCCCATCCATCACCGCGCGTCGCGACGCGACTCCCCCTAATAAAAACATTTTACTCGTAAATGGGCCCGAACTAATTAACTAAAGTGTTAATTAACGCGCGGCAGACAGGGCCCGCGGCCGCCCGCATCCATCTCCCCGCCGGGCCTGACGCGGGGGGGGGGGAATGGATGGGAGGAAGGGGAGACAGACAGAGCGGGGCGGACGGACAGACGGTGGGGGGGGGAGGGAGGACGCAGCGGAGACAAAGCCACGGAGAAACGGGGGCGCGGGGGGGCCCTCACTCCCGACCCACAGTCCCCAGGTGCCCCAGTGCCCTGCACTCCCAACCCACAGCCCCCTGTCTCCCCGATGACCCTCACTCCTGAGCTACAGCCCCCCTGGGGCCCCTCATTCCCGGCCCGCAGCCTCCCCATAGTGGTGCCCCTCACTCCCCACCTGCAGCTCCCTGTCCCCCCGGTGCCCCTCAGTCCCGACCCACAGCCCCCTGCCCTCCCCTGTTTTGGGGAGGGGGGGAATCACACGTGTGTGACCCCCAGGACCAAGCAGGTCCCGAATCTGGATTGGCCAGGGCAGCCCCCCAACACTGCAAGGGACACCCCCCCCTCTACGGGGCTTCCTGCCTAGGGGGGAGAGGGGAGACTGGGAGCCCGGAGGCCTGGCTTCCACGGCCCACCCGCAAGGGCCCCGGCGGGGCGGGGCGGGGCGGGGGGGGCCCCCTCAGCCCCCCCGTGCAGAGCCCGTCGATAGCGGCGGCGGCTCCGGCGCGGCCCGCGACCCCCGCCGCCTCCATCCATCACCCGCTGTCAGCGCCAGCGCCGCGAATTAGCACCTAAATCGAGTATTGATCACGCCGCCGCCGCGCGCCGCTGCCCGGGCCGGGCCCAGGCGGGACCGGGGGCGGGGCGGGAGCGGGGGGCACCGGCGGGGGGGCTGCAGGTCGGGAGCGGGGGGCACCGGCAGGGGTGGGGGCAGAGGGCTGCGGGTCGGGCGTGCGGGGCAGCGGGGAACATGGGGGCTGCAGATCGGGAGTGAGGTGCACCAGGACTGCGGGTCGGGAGCGAGGGGCACCGGCGGGGCTGTGGGGCAGGGGGCTGCGGGTCAAGAGTGAGGGGCACCAGTGGTGCTGGGGGGGTAGGACGGGGACCCCAACCCCCTCCCCTCCACGTGAGAGACCTCTCCACTGTGGGGTCCAGCGAGCGGGGCTGCAGCTCGGGCCCGGACCCTGGGTTCCCTCCCCGCCCCCCGCGGCACGGAGACGTCTCCACCAGTTGCGCCCCCCCCCCACACCCCTCCGCTCCCCTCCCCCCTCCCGCCGCCTTGTTAAGTCTGATGCAAATGAGCCGGTCGCGGCTAATTGCCGCGTCGCAGTTAACGAGGATAAACAATAACTGGGCCATCACTCACCGCCCCCCCCCCCCCCCCGCCACGGCTCGTTAGGGGCGGCTGGCGCAGGCCCCTCCCCCTGCAGGCCCCTCCCCCTCGGGCCCCGCCCCCTGGACCCCCGGAGCCCCCTGTCCGAAGGCCGGTGGGGGCGGGGCCCGGACGCCCGGCTCTCTGCGGGGTGGGCCCGGACTCCTGGGGTCTTTGGCAGCTCTGGGAGGGGAGAGGGCCCGGAGAGCAGAGGGGGCCGGGCCCGGACGCCTGGGCTCCCGGTGCTGGCCGGGATCGGGGACCCCCAGGCCCCGCGGTCCCGCATCAGCACCACGGACAGAGGCGCCTCCTGCGGCCGGGTGCCTGGGTCCTCCGCGGGGGGACGAGAGCAGGGCCCGGGGGGGCGGACGCCTGGTTCCTGCTAGGGGCTGGGGTGGGGGCGGGGGCGGGGGCCGGACGCCTGGGTTCCCGGCGGGGGGGGGGGGGGGGGCGGGCGACAGGTTGAGTGATGAGTCCCATTAAAGAGTTAATCTGCCTGATTGAATGTTTTGCTTCCTCCAAATTGAAACATTAAACAAGCGCCGCGCGCGTCACTCATGAAAGATTCATTTTCCCCGCCAAGGAGCGGGGCCGCGAGCGCGTAACACCCCCCGCCCCCGGATCGGGCCCAACAGCCCAGCATGACCCCCCCAGCCCAACATGATCCCCCCAGCCAGCCCAGCATGACCCCCCAGCCCAGCATGATCCCCCAGCCCAGCATGACCCCCCAGCCAGCCCAGCATGACCCCCCCAGCCAGCCCAGCATGACCCCCCCAGCCCAGCATGACCCCCCAGCCCAGCATGATCCCCCCAGACAGCCCAGCATGACCCCCCAGCCAGCCCAGCATGACCCCCCAGCCCAGCATGATCCCCCAGCCCAGCATGACCCCCCAGCCAGCCCAGCATGACCCCCCCAGCCAGCCCAGCATGACCCCCCCAGCCCAGCATGACCCCCCAGCCCAGCATGACCCCCCAGCCCAGCATGATCCCCCCAGACAGCCCAGCATGACCCCCCCAGCCCAGCATGATCCCCCAGCCCAGCATGACCCCCCCCCCAGCCCAGCATGACCCCCAGCCAGCCCAGCATGATCCCCCAGCCCAGCATGATACCCCCAGCCCAGCATGATCTCTCCAGGCAGCCCAGCATGATCCCCCTATGCCAGCATGACCTCCCCCAGCCCAGCATGATCTCCCCAGCCAAGCATGATCCCCCCAGCCCAGCATGACCCTTCTAGCCCAGCATGACCCCCCCCAGCCCAGCATGACCCCCACCCAGCCCAGCATGATTCCCCCAGCCCAGCATGACCCCACCCAGCCCAGCATGACCCTCCCAGCCCAGCATGACTCCACCCAGCCCAGCATGATCCCCCCAGCACAGCATGACCCCCCCCCAGCCCAGCATGATTCCCCCAACCCAGCATAAACCCCTCCAGCCCAGCATGACCCCCCCCAGCCCAGGCATCCAACTCTGCCCCCACTCTCGGGCACCAGATCTGTACAGGGAACCCAGGTGTCCGAGTCCATTCTGCCCCCACCCCAGCTTGACCCCTTCAAACCCTGCATGGCACCCAGGTGCCTGGCTCCCAGACACCCCAATCCCTCAGACTCTCTCAAGGAACCCAGGCATCCAGCTCTGGACTGCCCCCCTCCCCGGCTCGATCCCCCTGGTGCGGGATGGAACCAAGACGTCCGGCTCCAGGGCACCCCAATACCCCGGACCCTTTCAAGGAACCCAGGTGTCCAGCTCCGGACCCCTACCCCCAACCCAGCATGGAACCCAGGCATCTGGCTCCCAGACCACCTGCTCTTACCCCCCACATCCCACTTCCCTTCCAGGAGGGGACAGAACCCAGGTGTCCAGCTCCCAAACCCCACTGGTATGTCTTGAACCCTCCCCACCCAAGCAGGGAATCCAGGCATCCAGCTCGAAGCCCACCCTGGTCTCACCCCCAAGCCTCCACTCCCCTCCCACAGAGAACCCAGGTGTCCAGGCTGTCAACCCACCAGAGACCTCCAAAGAAACCCAGGCATCCAGCTTCCAGGCCCTAGTGCAAGGCCTCGACCCCCCTGCTCCTCTGCACACACTGACACACACATGGCACATGCACCCCTGCACACACCAGCTGGACACATGTGTGGTGAGGGTCATACATGCCCCTTGCACATGCACATGTGTGGGGACAGGGCTAGGCTGGAGCACAAGGGGGAGCTGGTGGCTGTTGCGGGGAGCAGGATTCAGACCCCAGCAGGAGGGAACCCAAGTGTCTGGGTGCTGCCGTCGCAGGCCGACAGGAAGGCATGTCCATCTGTCTGCCCCAGATCTGCCCATCTGCACGCACGGCCCTGTGCTTTGTCTGTTCAGCCCCCACTGCCCCCATCCCTCCATCCCCATATGCTCTTTATCCATCCATCCATCCATCCATCCATCCATCCATCCATCCATCCATCCATCCATCTCCTCATCTGTCTTTCTCCACCTGTTACTCTATATGTGCAATGATCCATCCATCCATTTGTCCCTCTAACTATTCATCCCTGTCCACCTGTCTGTTCATCTGTCCACCTTTCCCCGTACACCCTGGGGATGCATCCACTCATGTCTAAGGTATGTCACTGCCCTCCCTCTCTCCATTCCATCCATCCAGCCCTAGACCTTCCATCCATCCATCCATCCATCCATCCATCCATCCATCCATCCATCCATCCATCCATCCATCTGTCTGTCTGTCTGTCTGTCCATCCACCTTTCCATCTACCTACCTACCCACCTCCCTGCCTATCTACCCAACCACCAGTCTGTCCATCCCTCTATCTATCCATCTAATTATCCTTCCCTATCCACCTCTCTGTCTCTTTATCTATCCATCCATCTACCTATCTGCTTGTCTCTATCCATCTCTTTCTCTCTCTATCTGTCTATCTACCCACCCACCAGTCCTATCCATCTGTCTGTCTGTTCCTTTATCTATCCATCTATTTATCCTTCCCTATCTCTCCATCTGTCTGTCCATCTATCTATTCACCCATCTACCTATCTATCCATCTACCTGCCTATCTATCCATCTCTCTATCTATCTATCTCTCTATCCATCTGTCTGTCTGTCCCTCTATCTATCCATCTATTTACCCTTCCCTATCTATCTATCTATCTATCTATCTATCTATCTATCTATCTATCTATCTATCCAGTGGCCATTCACCTATCTCTCCATCTGTGCCCCTATCTCTGTCCATCCGTCCATCTGCGGCCACCTCTCCCTCCCGCACTCGTCCCTCCTGCCTTCCCCATTCTGCCTCTCCTCCCCTCCCCCTCTCCCTTTGTCTCCCTCCGTCCGTGTCTCTCTCTCTCTCTCTTCTCTCTCAAGTGTTTTCAATTTTATTCTGAGTGGAATTAACTACCCCTGATGTCAAATTGCCGCCGCAATCGATAATAATATCTTTACAAAAGAGGATATTCTCCCCGCGCCGGACGGCCCCTGAAAAATGGAAAATTTAGTCGAAATTGATTCATTACTTGACACTTTATAGGACGGGCCTGGTATTGATCGGGCCTGTCATGTCCTATCTGCCTTAATCGAAGCTGAAGTCCAGTGTCGATGGTGGTATTTTTCATAATTCCAGGAGAGCAGACAGATACAAAAACACACGCGTGCCCCCCCGCCCGGCCGCTGCCGCCGCCGCCGCCCCACACGCGTGACAGGGCCAGTGCAGTCCTGGGACTCGCCGCACGCCCCAGAATTGCGACTGTGGTGGGGGGCCTGGGGGCTAAGCTGTGTCAGGCCCCACATGTGTGATGGGGTATGTAGTGCACCCTGTGATTGCAGCTGTGTTGGGTCCCACATGTGTGATGGGTGTGCACTGGGCACACTGGGATTGCAGCTGTGTGAGGCCCCACATGTGTGACGAGGAGCTCGAGTGAGGTCCTGAGTTGTGTCAGGCCCCACATGTGTGATGGGAGTGTATCAGGCATGAGCACCATGTGATTGCAGCTGTGTCAGGCCCCACATGAGTGACAACGAGGTGGGGTGAGGGTCTGAGTTGTGTCATGCTTCACATGTGTGATGGGGGTGCACTGTATGCCCCATATTTACATCCATGTAGGGTCCTGCATGTGTGTCAGGGGCCTGGGGTGAGGGCTTGAGCCATGTCAGGCCCCACATGTGTGATAGGGGTGTGTTGTGTACCATTAACGCAGCTGTGTCAGGCCCCATGAGTATGATGGGGACCTAGGATGAGGGCTTGAGCCATGTTGGATCCCACATATGTGATGGGGGTGCACCCTGTGCCCCATATTTTCAGCCATGTTGGGCTTTGCACTTGTGTCAGGGACCTGGGGTGAGGGTCTGAGCCATGTCAGGCCCCACATGTGTGATGGAAGTGTGCTGTAGTCCTCATGATTTCATCCATGTCAGGCCCCACATGTGTGTTAGGGACCTGGGATGAAGGTCTGAGCCATGTCAGGCCCCACATGTGTGATGAGTGTGTGCTGTGCACCCCATGACTGCAGCTGTGTTGGGTCCCACACACACATGGGATCACCCTGTGCCCCTCCCCACAAATGCAGTGGTGTCCAGACCCACATGTGTGACAGGGACCCTGAAGTACCCCCATAATCCCAAAGATGCCAGCTCACATGCATGCCCAACCCCTGTCAACGTCCCACCCTACTCCCCTTTCACACCCCTCACATACTTGACAAGCCTTCATGCATGCAAGTGCTCACACACAGGTGTGCAAGGACACATGTGTGCTTGCACCTGGTCCTTGGTGCACTGGAAGTTACCACAGATGAGCTGGATCATGCCGGGAAAGAACCCACGCACACATGTCCTTGCCATTGCCTAATGGAGGGCAGGAGGCCTGCTCTGTGTGTGTGTGCACGCGTGCATGCACACATCTTGGAACCTGTGGGTGGGGGGTGTCCCCATGCACATGAGCCTCGGTGTGTATATCTGGGCACATGTGAGTTTATACATGCATCCGAGTGTGCACCCATTTGAAGGTGCATGTGTTTGAGAGGGCACATGCAGGCACATGCATTAGTGTGCATGTGTGTTGGGGAGGTGTGTGGTTGTGTCTCTGTGTCCAGGCACACCTGTGTGTGTGCCTGTCTCGGGGTGTACTGTGCACACGTGTGTGTGACAGTGCTTTGGCTGCCCCTCCACAGGGCTTGTTGCACAGAGATGAGAGTGGAGGCCCTGGCCCAGCAGATGGGGGGGGCAGGACCTGGAGCTGCGATCAATACTCAATTGTGATGGCAAAGGCAGGGGTGGGGGGGCGTCTGTGTGTGTGTGTCTGGAGCACAAACACCTGGGCTCTGTGTGTTCTTGCACGTGTGTGTATCTCAGATGCCTGGATTCTGTATGTGTGCGTGCGTGTGTGCATGTGTGTGTGTGTGTTGGATGCCTAGGTTGTGTGTGTGTGTGTCGGATCCCTGGGTTCTGTGTGTGTGCAGGTGTGTGTATTGGATATTTGGATTCTATGTGTGTGTACACGTGGGCTAGATGCCTGGGTTCTGTGTGTGTGTTTGTGGGTGCGTACATGTGCATGTCAGATGTCTGGGTTCTCTGAATGTGTCTGTGTATGTGTGTCAGATGCCTGGATTGTGTGTGTGTGTGTGTGTGTGTGTGTGTGCGTGCACATGCATTCAGGCCAGATGCCTGGGTTGTGTCTCTGTGTGAGAGAGAGTATGTGTGTGTATGTCAGACACCTAGATTCTGTGTGCGTGTGCGTGCACACAACAGATGCCTGGGTTCTGTGTGTGCAAGCGTGCACATGTGTGTGTTGGAAGCTTGAGGTGTGTGTGTGTGTTCTGGACACCTTGGTTCTCTGGATATGTGTGTATGAAGGCCAGACACCTGGGTCATGTGTGTGTGTGTGTGTGTGTGTGTGTGTGTGTGTGTAGTCCTCATGCACTCATGTCAGATGCCTGGGTTGTGCATGTATGTGTGTTTATGTACACCACATATATGTACCTGTGTGTGTGTGCACAGGGTGTGTGACCATGTGTGTTTGTGAGAAAGGGGGGTGTTAGTCTATGTGTCTGTGAGAGAGAGGTGCATATAACATGTGTGCATGTGTGCACTCACCTGTCAATCTGTGTATTTCTGTGTATCTGTGTCTGCATGTGTGTGTATGTATGAGCATCTGTTGTGTGTATGAATGTGTTTGTGCGTGTGCACGTGTGTATAAATTTGTATTGGCATGTGTCAGTGCTCACACCTGTGTGAATGCCTGTGACTAAACTGTAGGTATGTACCTGTCAGTGTGTGTGCACATGTGCATGAGACACAGACAGCAGCCAGGCACAGACAATCCTGTGAACACACATCCAGACCAGCCACACACACGCACAAATACAAATGTGTGCAATTAGACCTCCCCCATGTGCACCTCACATACACACACACACACCTGTGCACCCAGGCCTCCTCCCATGTGCACCTCCCAAACATACATACACACGCGCACACACACTGGGACCCCTGCACACATGCACTCACATATACTCATGCATATGTGCACATGTTCTCATGCACACATGATTGCACACTTATGCATTCATATCCTTACAAACACACACGGACACCCACACATGCTCTTTTACACACATGTGGACACATGCCCACAGTCATATACATGTGCAGACTCACATAAGCACAAACTGTGACACATACATACACTGCCCAGGCACCCAGGACGCTATACACACACAGAGTCACACTCATTGTTGTTCCCAAAGCAAGGCGAGGGCACACACACACAGTAGGAGCTGGAGTTCCTTGACCCAGCTGGCCAGCCTGGCATGTGTCAGACCATGTGATTGTTGTGTGTATGTGTGTGTGAGTGTGTGTGAGCATACAGGCATATGCCAAGGTATCAGTATTCCTGAGTCTGTCAGTGTGTGTGAGCCTGTTTGCATGTGCTCACATGTGAGAGAGTGTGTGTGCATGCACACACCCATACCAAGGGTAGCATGCGTGTTAGTGTGTGTCCATGCACAAGTGTGTATGCAGGTATGTGTTTGTTTGAATCTGTGTGTGTGTCCATGTGTATTAGTGTGTGTGTGTGCCTGTGTGTGAGGGAGTGTCCAGGCACATTAGTGTGTTACTGTGCTTGCCAGTGTGTGTATGTGAGTGTATGTGTGGTGTGTGTGTGTGTGTGTGTGTTCAGATGCCTGGGTTCCATGTGTGTGTGTTGGACACTTGGGTTCTGTGTGAGTGTGTGTGTGTGCCCGGATGCCTGGGTTCTGTATGTGTGTGCGTGCGTGCTAATTTGTGTATCCGGACGCCTAGGTTCTGTCCATGTGTGTGTCCTGTGCGTGTGCGTGTGTGTGTATGTGTGCCCGGACGCCTGGGTTCCGTGAGCCCGTGCCCCCCCGCGCGTGTCTCGTGGGCGGCGCAGCCCGGTCCCCCCCCGCGGTGATTTCCGCGCGCGGCGGCGGCGATCGAAGCTCATCTCGGCGGCGGCGGCGGCGGCGGCTCCGCGATTGGCCCCGCGCGGCCCCGGCTCGGCCGAGATTGTCCGCATCGATCCGCCGCCGCCCGCGGCCCTACTTAAACCGCCCGGCCCGGCCCGGCCTCGCCTCCCGCTCCCGCTCCCGCTCCCGCTCCCGCTCCCGCTCCGCCGCCGCCGCCTGCTCCGTCCCTCCATCCCGCACCTTCCCCTGCCCTCCTGCGTCCCCGCATCCCCGCACTCCTCCTTCCGCCGCCTGCCGCCGTCCCTCCATCCCGCACCCTTCGCTGCCCCGCTCCCTCCATCCCGCACTCATCCCTCCGTCCCGCACCCCGTCCTTCCTCCATCTCCCGCACTCCCCGTCTCTCCTCCTCCGTCCCTGCCCCACTCCCTCCATCCCGCGCCCTTCCCTGCCCCCCCTGCCCCCCATCCCGCACTCCTCCCTCCATCCCTCACCCCGTCCTCCCTCCATCCCCTGCACTCCCCGTCCCTGCCCCGCTCCCTCAGTCGCCGCACTCCTCCTCCTCCATCCCGCACTTCCCCAGCCCTCCTTCCTTCTTCTCCTTCCTCCGCCGTCCTTCCCCCGGGCGGTTCCTTGCCCCGCGGGCGCGGAGCGGAGCGGAGCGGAGCGGGCGGACGCGCTGCCCCGCGGTGCCCGGACCCCGATGCGGCCGGACGGTGAGTCCCGGAGTTGGACAAAGTTTCCCGTCGGGGCGGGGGGTGGTCGGGAGGCCTCCGGTGGGGGGGTCTCCGGGTCCCTGCCCCCCCCCCGGTCCCTGCGGCGGAGCCCCCCGTCCCCCCCCGGCCGGAGCCGGATTCCAGGGCAGGGATCGAAATTTCTGGCAACAAAGGGAAATAGCGGCATCGATCGCCGAGATTAAGAGACAAGTGTGTGCGGCGCCCGACGCGGCCCGCATCGCAATGGGGGGACGCGGGGGAGGGGCGCGGCGCGGCGCGGAACACGGGCGTCCGCGGGGGACGGGGTCCGCGCGCGGGGGGCCCCGGCGTCCGGGGGGCGGCGGCGCTCTCGGGGAGCCCCGGCGTGTCACACACACACACACACACACACACACACACACACACCAGGCGTCCGGGGGGGACGGGACCCGCGCGCGGGGGGCCCCGGCGTCCGGCAGGCGCTCTCGGGGAGCCCCGGTGTGTGACACACACACACACACACACACGCGCACGCACGCATGCACGCACCAGGCGTCCGGGGGGGACGGGGCCCGCGCGCGGGGAGCGGGGAGGGGCTCTCAGGGAGCCCCGATCTCTCTCTCTCTCTCTCTCTCTCTCTCTCTCTCTCTCACACACACACACACACACACACACACACACACACACACACACACACCACTCACAAAACACTCAGGGAACCCAGGCGTCCGAGGGACGAGGGAGCCCCCGTTGTCTGTCTGTCTGTCTGTCTCACACACACACACGTCCGGGAGAGAGAGGGACCCTAAACGCCTGAGACCGAAAGACACACACACACACACACGTGCGCGGAGATGGCAACAGCTCAGGGCAGCGCATGTTCCCCGCCCTCCCCCGGGGTGTGTGTATGTGAGACGGTGTGTGTGAGTGTGTGTGTGCACAGCACAGGGTGTATAGCGCCTCCAACTCTGCCCCTGTAGCTACCCTTTGTGATGTGGGTTAGTGTGTGGGGGGATGCACAGCCCAGCGCAGTGTGTGTGTGTGAGAAGGGGTGTGTACCAGAGAGTCGGAGAGTATCTGTATGTCCCCATCTCCGTGTCAATACCTACTCATCATGGGGTGTGTGTGAGAGGGAGTGTGTAGCTTGGGATGGGGGAGTGTATGCATGTGCTCAGCTACAAGTCAGAGAGAGAGAGAGTGTGTGTGTGTGTGTGTGTGTGTGTGTGTAGCCTTAGGTGTATGTCTGTACCTACTCTTCACCGTGTGTGTGTCAGTATGAGCTTGTGTGCACCCAAGTGCTTGTGTGGTGCCCCTGAGTGTGCATGTTTCCAAGGATGTGCATTTGTGTGTGTGTGTGCGTGCGTGTGTGTATCTCCAGCTCTATGTCTGTAGGCACCCTTTGTAATGCGTTTGCTTGAGGGAGTGTGTAGCTCCGGGAGTGGAGGGGGGAAGTCTGTCAGTAAGTGTGTGCATTAGAATGAGTCAGAAATTGTGTGTGCGTGCGTGTGTAGCTTCAGGTCTGCGCCTGAACTTGCTTCTTGTTGTGTGTCTGTGTGTCTGTGTGTGATATGTCTAACTCAGTGTCTCTGGACACTTTTAATGGTGTGAGTGTGTGTGGGGAGGGAGGTTGTGTAGCACAACATGTCTGCAGCCACAGTGTGTGCATGCATGTGTGTGTGTGTCCAGCTCTGTGTCTATAGGCACCCTGTGTGGTTCATGCATGTGAGAGGCAGCATGTAGCTCCTCTGTGTGTGTACCTGTGTGTAATCTCCAACTCAGTGTCTCCACACACCCTTCATGGTGTGAGCATCTGAGTGTGCATCAGGGGCAGTTGTGTAACCCAAAATCTGTCTACAGCCACAGTTTGCAAGGCAGAGAGTCTCCAGTTGTGCATGTGTGTGTATGAATGCATGCATGTGTGTGTCCAGCTCTGTATCTGCAGGCACCCTGTGTAGTTCATGTGTGTGAGAGGAGTGTGTAGCTCGTGTGTGTGCACACAATATGTCATGTGTGATTCCTTTTTTTGCATGCAGTAGGGAGGGCACTCAGTGGCAATGCATGTGTGTGTCTGCACATGCATGTGCACATGGTTGTGCCAGAGCAGACAGTGTGTAGCTGTGAGGGGAGGTGTAGTTGTATATGTGTGTAAGTTCACCTGTGAACATGTGTCCAGGGCTGCCTGGGCAACCTGTTGTTGCGTGTGCAGAGCTGCATGCCCAGCCTTGTGCAGTGTGTGTGTGACCAGGGTGGCGTGTTCCTGCCATGTGCACCCAGCACCCAGGCCCAGCTTGGGAAACTGAGGCACAGCCCAGGCAACTGGGAGGACTCCCCGCAGCCCTGGAGCCTGGTGTGCATGCATGTTGTGGTGCCTGCATGCTTGCATATGCTGCACAAGCATGCATGGGAGTGCATGGGCAGTGCACATGAGGGTGCTGTATGTGTGCATAGGTGTGCACACCCAAGTGCATGTGTGTGTTGCAAGCTGTGTGTTTTGAAGCACACATGTACATGGTCATGTGTGTGGGTGCTTGCATACATGTGTTTCAGGGCATGCATACATGAGTGTGCAATGCACACATGTCCTTATTGTATGTGCATGCTGTAGGCCAGGTGTTGCAGTAAATGCGTGTGCAATAAGTGCGTGTACAGAGGAGGGGGGTGTTCTGCAAGGCATGTAATGTATGTTGCACATGTGTGTGTGTCTTTCACCCTGGCAAGGACATCCCACCCACATCAATCACTGTGAAATGCAACATACACCCACGATGGGGTGCATAAGTGTGTGCACGAACAGGTGCCAGGTGTGGGGCACACCGAGCAGTCAGTGCATGTGCAGAGACTCAGACCCTCACACAAGTCACCCCCCCATACATACACACATAACTCCCATACACACACACACACACACACACACACACACACATCCAAGCCTCACACACACACACACTGAGGCACCCCCCGTGCATACATGTGCATGCAAACCCCTATGCAAACTCATGGTGCATACACACATCCCTCCCACCCAGATAGGGTGTGTGTGCATGTGCGTGTGCGTGGGCCGCATCCTGTCACCATAATTTATGGCTCTCATCCCTGCCTGATCGATGGTGGGAATTAGCGCAGCTACGGCTCCCCCCCCCACCCCCGCCCATCGACCGCCGGGGGGGGGCTGGGACCCCGGATCCCCCCCCCAGACACTCTCCTGGCCCAGTGTGTTTGTGTGTGTGCAGAAGTGCATGTGTGTGTGCACTGGCATGCATGCATTGAATAGGCACATGAAGCTTGCACACACACAAGTAGGCACACATGCTTGCCCATGGGTAGGCCCACACACCTTGCACACGCATACGAGTCAGTCCAGGTGCCTTGCACATACATACAAGTCAGCCCAGGCACCTTGCAACATGCCTGCATTGCCAACACGTTTGGCACATGTATGCATGGGTAAATACATGCAGCTTGCATACACGCAAGTAGGCACACATGCTTGCACATGCCTGGATAGATACATGCATAGGTAGGCCCACACACCTTGCACAGACACGAGTGGGCCCACAAGCCTTGCACACATGCCTGAGTAGGTTCACCTACCTTGTCCACACATAAATGGGCACATGGGCCTGCACATGCATGAGTAAGCACGTACCTGAATAAGGCTCACATGCCTTGCACACATGCATGAGTAGGCACATCATATGCATGAGTAGGCACACACATCTTGCACACATGTACCACTAGGCACACATGCCTGACCCAGCAGGCCCACACCCACTCTGTATTGCACGTTGCACATACCTTGAGGCATGAGGGATGGGGGAACACCTGCCCACATGTAGGTACACACTGCACACACCAGCCCAAGGCAGGCTGGGCACAGCTTGCACACCAATTATGTAGGGCACACAAAATACACAACCCCTCTCCCCATGCCCATGTGTCGGAGACAGGCTGCTTTGCATATAGACCACCCCCCCTGCACATGCACACACGTGTTTGAGTGTGCACAGCTGCTCCGTGCTCCTCTCAACCTTGTCTACCTTCCTCCGGGTCTGGTCACAGCTGCTGGTCCAGTCCTTGGGTCCATCTGTGTCCCTGTTCAAGCATCCTGGGCACAGAGAGGCCATGAGATGGAGGCTGGCACATGCAAGGTACATGCATGCACATGCCCGTGTGTGCAAGGTCCTACTTGCGCACACAAGGGCCCACATGCACACAGGGACTTCTGCACACACCAGTACACAGACAAGGGGCCATGCACATGGGAGATGCTGCACACTTGTATGTGCACCATGCTGAACAGCCTCCTGCACATGTGTGTACCCCTGCTGTCTTGTCACACTCAACCCCCCAGGGCCTATCCTGCCCAAAGTGGGTGGAATTGGCAGGGGCTGGTGTGTATATGGGGCTTGGATTTAACAACGCACATATGCAGGAGGGTGGAAGGGCCACACATGTGCTTGGTATGCACTAGTGTGTGCAAAGCCACCAGCACCCTTGCCTGTGTGCAAGGGCACATGTCCCTCTGTGTGTGTCCAGGGCCTTGGGCCTGAGCACACACTGTAATGGCCTCACATCCCCTTCGGTGGGGAGGGGGGTCTAGGCAGTGCCATATATACACATGCATGTGTGTTCACGTTTGTGTGAGCCAAGGTCCAGGGCGCATGTGCCCTGGACCTTGGCATATATGTGTGTGTGCTGGCGGGTGATTGTGTTCCAGGCCCCTGGGTTGTGTGTGTGTGTGTGTGTGTGCGCACACGCGGGTGGGCCCCTAGTGTTTGCACACACGCGTGTCAGGGAGGTTGGGGCTGGGGGATCGGGTATCCCATCTTTAACCCTTGCTGACTCCCAGCTGCCGCCCCCTTCATACACACACACACACACACACACACACACACACACACACACACACACACACACGAGTTCGGCGTCCGGCACGGAGGCGGGGCCGGAACCGGGCGCGAACTGGGTCTGGCCGCAGCAACAACCAATCAGAGCCCGGCCCGGAGCCCGGGTCCCGCCCCAAGTTCGACCCCGTCTGTGCTCCCCCCACCCCCCTCCCCCGCGACCCGGATCACGCGTGTGCAAGAGGGAGGGAATGCTTGTGTAAGGGGGAAGCACGCGGCGGGGACACGCACACCCGCCTCCTCCAGCCCCACGGATTGGGGCCGGCTCTTAAGGGGACACACACGCACGCACGCACGCACACATACATACTCCTGACTGAGATGCCCAGGACGGACGAACAGACACGCATACAGCCCAGGAGTCCGGGACAGACAGATGAGCCGAGACAGAAGGCCCAGATGTCCGGAAGAGACACACACGCACACGTATGCACACACACACACACACACGCGCACATACGAATACACACACACGCACGCACACCCCACACTCTTAAAGAACCCAGTTGTCCGGGACGGACAGACAGGCACAGACGGAAGGCCCGGGCATCCGGAAGAGACAGACATGTACACACATACACACACGCTCATGCACGCGCTCACACATCCGCACACGCTCATGCACACACGCGCGCGCGCACACACACCCAGACACAGACGCACATACGCACAGAAACACCCGAGCACACACACGCTGCACACGCACGCCCCGTGCCCCGCACTACCCCCTCCCGCCCCCCGGGCGTCGCCGCGCTCGGATCCCGCTAATAAATATTAATTGCAGCCGCCTGGCGATTCAACTCGCGGCGCCGGGGAAGGATCCGGGGTCCGGGTGGGATGGGGGAGGGGGAGGGGAGGGGGGCTCCCGCCGGCCGCTGTCCCGCGTGGGCCCCGCACACCCGCGGCCACGCCCTCTCCTCCGCCCCGCACGGCTGCTCCGGCCGGGGACACGCGAGACAGGACCACGACACACGGGGCTTGTGGACAAACAGACAGAGAGAACTGTAGGTGTCATTATACAGATAGCGTAGGTATAGGGATAGATATGGCTATAGGTATAGA
>NC_081838.1:30934594-30949005 GCF_030867095.1 Alligator mississippiensis
ATAAAGTAATGTGATATAATAATGCAATATGTAGGTAAATAATACAAGATGTAGGTATTTAATAACGTAATATGATACAATAATAGAATATGTAGGTAAGTAGTACAATACGTAGGTATTTAATAATATAAGATGATATAATAATAGCATATGTCGGGATTTAATAATTTAAGATGATATAATAATAGCATACTTAGGGATTTCATGACATACTACGATATAATAATACAATATGTAGGTATTGTAGCCGGCATCCTCCAAGGCTGCCGCAGTGACTGCGAGCGGCGAGCGGCGCCGGTACGGTGCGCGGGGCTCCGCGGGGGTCCCGGGGCAGCACTGGCCGGTGAGCTGCGGGCCGGTACGGGGCGAGAGCTGTGGGCAGGGGGTGGAGGAAGAGGCAGCGCGGGCGGCAGCCGGGGTAAGGGGGGGGAGGGGGCTGCTCTCGCACGGCGCGGACACGCACCGCTCCGCGCCGGGTGCGTGCGGGATGGTCTGTGCAAGGCGGGCACACGGCTTCGGCAGCGGCGTTCACAGCCACGGGGACGTGCGAGATCTACAGCTACAGCTATACCTATCCCTATATCTATATGTACATCTACAGTTATATTACATCGATGTCTATGTCTATATCTATGTATCTAGATGTACATGTACATTTATATCTATAGCAATATCTACATCTACATTCTACATCTCGAGCTATACCAGCTATATCAAGTCTCTGTCTGTGTCCACAGCAGCACCACATCTGGACCCACCTCTGGGGCTGTGGGGGCTGCACTAGAAGTGACCTCCTGAGCCCCCCCTACCCCTCATTTCCGGACCCTGTGACTATTCATTCTACGTAGTAATTCGATAGTCAGACAGCCGTATAAATATATAGAGAGTTATCGAGTATCTTATGTAGTACTATATAGTATGTTTGTGTGTATATATGTATATATGTACACACATGCAAAGACACGCATACATATATATATACTACAAACACACGTATACATATTACACACACATATACTACACACGCGCACGCGCACACACGCGCACACACACACACACACACACACACTGCTGCTGCAGAATAGTAACAAGCAGCACTAATGACCATAAGATGGAATAGATATAATACTCGGCCGAGTACCACTCGCCCTGGGATGCAATATAATGTACGTGTTACTAACACACAACACTGATAAGCAGTATTAATAGCCACACGAAGATGTAATATGCACACACACACACACAAACACACCATCCACATAAAATACCTATATATAGTGTTGAAATACCTATGTATTCTATAACTACGCCGTTAAGACTATATCACGACTGTTGATATTACCACACTATTAATGGCCATATGTGTGTGTGTGCGCGTGTGTGTGTGTGTGTATACACACACGTGGCGGTGAGTTGCACGCCGCCCCGGTGCGCGGGCGTTGCGCGGTGCCCGGCTCCGCTGTCCCCGGCGCCCCGCTGTCCCCGGCCCGAGCGGCGGCCGCCCTGCCCCGCAGTGCCCGGCCCGGCCCTGCCCGCGGGCTCACGGCAGCGGCTGTCGCGGGTCAGGGCGGCGGTGGCAGCGCGGGACGCAGGCGTCCAAGCCGGTGCGCTCCTGCCTTGGCTGGGGGGCAGGGGAGCGGGGGCTGGAGCACTGCTTCCCAACCTCCCGCGCACGTGTGTGTGTGTGTTTGTGTGTGTGTGTGTGTGTGTGTGTGTTTTGGGAGCTGCCGGGGGGGCGCTGCCGGCGCCCATCCCCCCTCCCCCCGTCTCCTGTTTGTTTTTGCAGCTTCCACAGCCACAGGCCAGAGCCCCCTCCCCCCGCCCCCCGCTCCCCCCTCCCAGCCCGGGAACCGCTTTGATGTGACTCCTGTCCCCCCCGGGCACGCACGGCTACCTGCGAACCGGGGCGGGAGAGGGGGGGGTGGGCTGCAAAGGGCTGTGGGTCTTCAGAGGACCCCCCCCCCCCCCCGCTCCGGAACCCGGGGGTGGGGTGGGGCGCAGAACCCAGGCGGGTATTGAGGCTCCTGGAAACACGCATACACAACCCGAGTGTCCCACGCACGGAGAACCCAGGTGTCCGGGACACACACACACACACGCGCAGAACCCAAGCGTTCTGGATACACCTAATGTATACAACCCAAGTATCCAACCCAGGAGCCCGGGACATGCACACATACACACACACATACTCCTCCTCGTCCCCCAGGCGTCCTGGATGCACGCATATACACAACCCAAGTATCCAACACACGGAGAACCCAGGCGTCCAGGACACGCGCACGTACATACACACACATATGCGCGCGTGCCCGGGCACAGAACTCAAGGGGCACGGGCACACATATGCGCTCGCGCGCGCGCGCGCACACACACACACACACACACAGAACCAGCCAGCCGCTGAACACACACACACACACCTACACAGGTATACGCCCGTTCACATAACCCAGGCGCCCAGCACGCGCGCACACACACACACACACACCCCGGGGGGCGGCTGGACAGGGGAACGGAGGGACGGACAGACGGACGGAGAAAGAAAGAAGCGGCTACGTGTGCGTGCATGTGCGTGTATGCCGGACACCTGGGTTCTGCATACGTTGGATATTTGTGTTGTGATATGTCTATGTGCGTGTCCAGGACTCCTGGGCTGTGTGTGTGTGCGCGTGCGTGCGTGTGTCCCGTGCGTGGCTGTGCAGCACACAGCCGCCGGGCCGGCAGGGCCGGACGGAGAGACGGACGCGGGGGGCGGGCGCAGAGGTATGGCGGGGCAGGGACCGGCGGCACACGACAGGACAGCATAGCCGCCCCCCTCCCCACCCACGAGGGGTTTCGGGGGAGGGGTGCGGGCGGGCGGTTATTTTCCTCTTTTCTTTTAAAAAATAAAAATCAATTTTAATTTCGCTACGGCGCAGCAGGCGGTGGGGCGGCACGGCTGCACACACACAGGTACACACATAGACGCACGCGCACACACACAGGTACACAACGCGCGCACACACACGCGCATGCACCCACACAGTTACACACACACACACACACACACACTCTTCGATTTCACACACGTTTCTGCCACGCGTGTGGCCCTGCTCTGCCTCGCACGCGCCATTTCCCTGCCCCCCATTTCGATTGTATACATACATCTTTCACACATATACACACACATATACACAAACTTCCCGCAGTTACACATTTATAATTCACACACACCCCTGCACACACACACACACACACACACACACTCCTCAATGACACGCACATCAACAGGAGTGTTGCCTGCTCTCTCTCCCCAAGTTGATGTCACACGTACTCGCAATCTCCTCCTTTACACACGTGTGTATCACACACACGCAGGCGGGGGGCTACACAGGTTTATGGCGGCGGGGCCCTGATGCCTGGGTTCCGCGTGTGTGTCCGTGTATCCCGGACGCCTTGGTCCTGAGTGTATGTGTGTGTGTGTGTCCCGGACATCTGGATCCTGTGTGTGTGCGCGTGGGTCCCGGACGCCTGGGTCCGGTGTGTGTGTGTGTGTGTGTGTGTGTGCGTGTGCGCGCATCACGGCGCCCCCCGCCCTGCCCCGCCCCGCGGTTGCGTGTGTTGCACACCCAACCCCTCCGCTCCCCCCCCCCGCGGCAGCCGCTCCCGGAGCGCGGACACACGAGCCGAGCCGGGGCCTCCCGCCGCTCGCAGGTAATCCGGATTAACTGGGGTGGGGGGAGGGGGGCGGCCGGTCATTAGCTATTAAGGATCTTTAATGAGCGGGGAGGGGGGGCGGGGGTCTGTGCGTCCGTCTGTCCGCCGGCCCGAGGCGGGGGGGCGGCGAGATGAAGCCGGTCCGGGGGGGCATCGATTGGGGGGGTGAGGGGGCGGGGGGGCTGTAGCCCGAGATCATGGAGCAGAGAGGGGCGGGGGGGAGAGGGGGGAAGGAGGGAGGGACCCCACGACCTCGGGGAGCCCCCCCGCCCCCCGAGACCTGCCCCTACCTCGCCGACCTCTGTGTGTGTGTGTGTGTGTGTGTGTAGTAGACACCTGGTTCCTGTGTGTGTCTGTGTCCCGAACGCCTGGGTTCTGCAGGGGTGTGTGTGTGTATTACACACCTGGTTCCTGGGTGTGTGCGCCTCCCGGACGCCTGAGTTTTGTGTGTGTGTGTGTGTGGGGGGGGGTTGTGTGTGTGTGTCCCGGAGGCCTGGGTCGCGTTGGGGAGCGGGGTGTGTCTGGGTATTTGCTTGTAGCGACCTGCGGGCGTGCGCGGTGTTGTGAACAGTTTCCTTGCGCGCGCGTGTGTGCGTGTCTGTGTGTAAGAGAGATCTCCCCGCACCAGCTCGTGTGCCCGTGTGTGTTGTTTGTGTGAGCAGAGGGGCGCGGGTGTGTATGTGAGCCGCGTCTTCCCCCGTCAGTGTGTGTGGGTGTGTATGAGTGTAGCTGTACGTGTGTGTGTGAATCTCTGTGTGTGTGTACTAAGATCGTTGTGTGCAAAGTGTGTCTGTGTTTCTCTAAGCCTGCTTGCCCACGGGAGCCTGTAGCTCGGTGTGCGTGTTGTTGTGTGTATTGTGTGTGCTTTGTGCGTTGTGTTTATAGGTACAGGCGGATGCCTGGATGCGGGGGTGGGGGGCGGTGCAGGTGTGGTTGTGCATGCGACTGTGTATGTGCGCGTATAGGTTTGCGGTGGGTGTGAGCAAGGGGTATGTGTGGGGGTGCTTATGTGTGCATACAGTGTGTATGTGCATGTAGTGTGTGTGTGTGTGAGTGCGTGCAGTGTGTGTGCATGCAGTGTGGGTTTGTGTATGCATGTGACTGTGTGCGTGTATGCGGTGGGTGTGAGCAAGGCATCTGTGTGTGTGTGTGCAGTTTGAGTAGTGTGTATGTGCATGTAGTGCGGGGTGTGCGTGCAGTGAGTGCAGTGTGGCTGTGCGTGTGCAGTGTGTGTATAATGTATGTAGAGTGTGTGTGCATGCAGCGTGTGTACAGTGTGTGTGTGTGTGCCCGCGCGTGCCCCCTCCCCGTGTTGGTTTTTGCGGCTCGGCACAAAGCAAACAGCGGGGCCCGGGGACCGGGGCGGGGGCGGGGGGGCCGTTTCCAGGGCCCGGGGCGCGGGGGGGCCGCGGGGTCCCAGCGCTGCTCGTTATAACGTGGCTCCAGGAGCTGTCGGCAGCTTGAAAGCGCCGCGGCCGCCGCGCGGGCCGGGCCGGGCGGGGGGGTGCGGGGGGGGTGCGGCGGGGGGAGCCCCCCACCCCGCGCCCGGCGGCTCCAGAGGCCCGGGCCCGGCGGCGCCGCTTTGATTTGGGAAAAACGCGGCGCCTCCCGGATCAAACGGAAAATTACTGCGAGCGGCGGGGAGGGGGGAGGGCTGCCCGGCTGCATAATACGCCCCCCGCACCCTCCAGCCCATCATACCCCCCTGCCCCGTCTGCCCCATCCCATAATACACTCTTACCCCATCTGCCCCATCCCGTCTACCCCATCTCATAATACATCCTTACCCCTGTGCCCCAGCCCAACATACACCCCTACTCCCTTCTGACCCCTCACACCCTTCCATCCCACAGTATGACCCCAGCTCCCCCACGCCCCTCCCCATCACACCCCCCACCCCGCCTCTGCCCCCCACATCCCATAATATGCCCCTGACCCTCACACCTTTCCATCCCATTGTACACCCCCCTGTCCCCATCCCACAATACCCCCTTGCCCTCGAGGTCTTCTCCTCCATCCCATAATACGGCTCTCAGCTCCCCCACACCCTCCATCCTATAATATATCCGTACCCCTGCCCCCACCTCCATCCTATAATATACCCCTGCCCCCCACCCCTTCCATCCCGTAATATAACCCTATCCTGCCCTCCACATCCTCCATCCCATAATACACCGAGCGGGGTGGGGCGGACACATGGGACACGCGTGACCTCGCGTGGGGAGGGGAGATCCTGCGTGGGGGGCGCACGCGGGGCGAGCGGGGGATGTGCGTGCCTGTCGCTGCCCCGCGCCCCCCAAGCTCACGCGCCCCCACGCTCCCGCCCCCCACGCAGAGCCCGCGCCGCGCCATGGACTGTAGCTGCCTCTCGGACCTGCTGCTCACGGCGCCGCTGCCTGCTCTCTGGACCCCCGGTAAGGCCACGCGAGACCTCCAGCGCCCCACGGGAAACCTCGTAACCCCCCAGGCTCCGTCTTGCGTGGGTCGGGCCGACCCCTCGCACCCTGCCTCCTCCCCACGCGGGACGGCGACGCCCCCCGCCCCGGTCACACTCCGGGCGCACGTGGGCCGGCGACGGGCAGCGGAGGGCTCCGTGCGCCTGTACCGGCCCACCTGCGTCCCCGCACGGAGCCCTGAGCCCCACGGGGCACAGGGACGCCCTCCTTCCGGGCCCCCGTGTCTCCACGCGCTTGGTGCACCGATCCCCGCGCCCCGCTCTCCGCTCCCCACAGTCCGGGAGTCACGGACCCCGCATCTGCATCTCCCCGGGTGCATGACACCCCCCGCGTCCCCACGGGACCCCCACGGCTACCCCACGGGGAGCGCCCGGGCCCCACGTCTCTATCACCCCGGGCGCGGAGTCCACCCCCGCTCCACATGGTAGGGTGCCCTGGCCCCACATCCCCCACGGTCTCGGGACTCTTCTCCCACGAGGCGCTGAGTCTTCCCCACTCCCCGTGCTCCAGGGCGCCCGGACGCCACGTCTCCAGTTCCCTAAGCACACCGCCCTCCACCCGTGTCTCCATGCTTGGGTGCACGGGACCCCCCAAGTCCCCGCGGCCCAGGGTGCCCGGACCCCACGTCCCCACGCCTTTGGTGCACGGACCCCCAGGTCTCCCCCACGCAGGGCGCACGGGCCCCACGCCTCCACCCCCGGGGCGCAGGGACCAGCCGCACCCGCCTGTCCCGGGCCCCACGCCCCGGCTGTGCCCCCGGACTCCTCACCACCCCGGGCCCCCCGCTGCCCCCAGGCTTCGCCTTCCCGGACTGGGCCTACAAGCCGGAGTCGAGCCCGGGCTCGCGGCAGATCCAGCTGTGGCACTTCATCCTGGAGCTGCTGCAGAAGGAGGAGTACCGCGGGGTCATCGCCTGGCAGGGCGACTACGGCGAGTTCGTCATCAAGGACCCGGACGAGGTGGCGCGGCTGTGGGGCGTGCGCAAGTGCAAGCCCCACATGAACTACGACAAGCTCAGCCGGGCGCTGCGGTGAGCGGGGAAACCGAGGCCCGGGCCGGGGCGGGCCGGGGCTGCCCCGGGAGCTCCTCCTCCAGCCCCGCCGGGAGAGGAACCCAGGAGTCCTGTGCCCGGGCCCTGGGGCGGCTCTGGGTTAGGGTGAGGGCCCAGCAAGGGCGGGGAGGGGAAAGGATGCCCGGGATGTCAGACCTCGCCCCGAGCCACCCCCGAGCTGGGTAAAGGACCCAGGCGTCCGGGGGGCTCACACCGCACTGCCCTCGGGGGCTGGAGGAAACCCAGGCGTCCGGGCTCCCAGCCCCCTGTTCTCACCCAGCCCCCTAGCTCCACTCGCTTCTCGGCGACCCCAGGCGTCCGGGCAGGTCCCCAGCCGGCTCCCCGAGCCAGGCCGGGGCAGGAAACCCAGGGTCCGGCTGACCTCCCCCCCCACCCCCGCAGGTACTACTACAACAAGCGCATCCTGCACAAGACCAAGGGCAAACGCTTCACCTACAAGTTCAACTTCAGCAAGGTGGTGCTGGTCAACTACCCGCTGCTGGACGTGGCGCCGCCGCTGCTGCTGGCCCAGGGGCCCTGCCCCGCCGCCGGCCCTGCGCCCGGTCCCGACTGCGCCCCGCTCACCCCCGAGGTACCGCCCCGCTCACCTCCAGGGGTTAACCCCGGGAGCGGACACACGGGGGCGGAGGGGGGACCCCGCTAGTGCTGGGCGGTTGATTCGGGGTAACTCGGGGAGCGGACACATGGGGGAAACGCCCCCCCCCATGTGTACAATTCGGGGTAAGGGGGGGAGGACACGCGGGGAGGGCTCATTGTCGGTCGGGGAGACGGGGCCGCCCGCAGAGCTGGAGGGGTTGGACATACGGGCTGTGTGGGTAACTCGGGGGGCGGCGGAGCACCCCGCTAGTGCTGGGGGAGTTAATTCAGGGTAAGGGGAGTGGACACATAGGGGCGGGGGGAGCTTACTGGCCGCCGGGGAGCAGGGCTGCCCCCGGCGCCGGGTGGGGGTGGGTTACCTCAGGTGCGGACACACGGGCTGGCCCGAAGCTGGGGGGGGGGTAATTGGGGGCTGGCCGCGGCGCGAACAGACGTGCCCTCGCCCCCCCAGACGCTGCAGTCGCTGTTCGCCGGCCCCCGCCTGGGCGACCCCCCCGGCCGCGGGGCCCCGTTCGAGCGGCCCGAGGGCGACAAGCTGCGGCTGGACGCGGCCTTCCCCTTCCTGGGCTCAGGTGAGACCCCCGCGGCCGCACCCCCAAGCGCCGGCGGAGCAGCGAGCGCCCGGGGCAGGACCCGGCCTCACCCCGGCCGTCTCTCCGCAGGTGTCTCCGGCTACGCGAAGCCGCCCGGACTCCTGGGGCCCTACGGGCGGGGGGCGCCGTTCCCCGAGTACCCCTGGACCTTGAACCCCTACCTGCCCGGCGCCTTCCCTCTCGGCGCCTCCAAGCTGCCGCCGTCGCTCTACGCGCCCCCCCTGTACCCCGCGCCCTGGGGCCGCTGCCGGGCCCCCCCCCTCGCTGCTGGGGGGCGACGCGGGCCGGGGGGCGCCGGGGGGGGCCGCCCCGCACCCCGCCCCTGCGGGCCGAGGTGCACGGGTCAGGGGCGGCCGGATCGGGCCCCGGACCGGGCGCGGGGCCCGGATCGGGGCCGGCGGGGGGGGCCGGGGGCGGCTCCGACTCGGAGCTGGAGATCACGGATCTGAGCGAGTGCAGCTCGGACCACGAGGGCTGCGACTTCAGCCCCCCCCCGGGGCTGGGGGGGGCCGGGCCCGACAGCTGAACCCCTCCCTCTATTTTTATAGGAGAGTTTTATGTCCCTGCCCCACGCTCCCCCCCCAGACCCCCTGCGAGTCGAGGCAGGGACCCAGGCATCCGGGACGCTGCCCCCTCCGCCCCCATGGGCTAGGGGAGAACCCAGGCGTCTGGGCCCTTAGAATCCCCCCCCCCCCCACTGGGAAAAAAACAAGGCGGCCAGGCGCCCAGCGACACCCCCTCTGGGCTAGGGGAGAACGCAGGCGTCCAGGCTCCTAACGCCCCCCTGAGCTGGAAAAGCTCCCCCCACCTTCCTGCGCTGGGGAAGAACCCAGGTGTCAGCCCCCACTGTTGAAGGACCCCCCCACCATGGGGACGGGAGGGTTAACCCCTGCCTGCCCACCCCCAGTGCAATAGCACCCCCCGCCTCCCGCGCTTGTGTCTCTATACCCTACCCCTGCGTGTCCGTGACATCACTGCTCGCGCCCCCCACCAGGTCTGTACATAGCAGGTACCGGTGTGTCCCCTCTGTGACACCCCCCCACCCCCCGCCCCCAGGGCCGCAGCAATAAGGAGTGACCGGAGCCGCCGGTGCCAATAAAGCCCCGGGCCGGGCCGGAGCCTTGTGTGACCGCGATTGCTGTGTCTGGGCCCTGGTGGGAGGGAACCCAGGTGTCCAAGTGTGGCCCAGGGCCCCCCAAACAGGGAAGGAGTCCAGACGGCTGAGAGGCATTCAACGCAGATGTCCAAGTCCAAGGGGAAGAGAATCCAGGTGTCCTAGCCTCCCCCCTCAACACCAGGGGAAAACCTAGGCAGCTGAGTGTAGCCCACGCCCCACGAAGCAGGAGAGAACCCAGGCATCTGAGGCAGCCAGAGGGACCCAGGCATTGGAAAGCAGGACTTTATTGGCAGCAAGATCTCCCCCCCACCCCCGCATAAAAACTCCATTAAAACCTCTGATATATATATATAAAAAGTCTCCAGCAAAAGGCTGACCCCCATGGCCCCGATCCAGATGCAGAGCTGGGGGGAACTGAGGGGTATCGGCTCCAGGGACCTAAGAGAGAGGAGAGGAGAGGAAAGGGTCAAGCCCCACCTTGCCCCCAGCCTGGCCCCCCCCAGAGCCCTCCCCATCCCTCATACCTGCAGGGCCCTCACGTGAAGCCAGGTGCGGGGGGGCCGCACTTGGCCAGAGCCCCCTGGAGCAGCCAGAACTCTTCCTCCAAGTTCTGTGGCAAGGAAGGGGTTAAGGGTGCCCGGAAAGGGCCCAGGGCCTGCCCAGGGAGAACCCAGGTCTCCCAGCCCCACCCCCCAAAAACCCAGGCATCTGAGCCCCACCAGAGGGAAGAACCCAGGTGTTTAGGGCCCCTGCCTGAGTACCCAGGTGTCCAAACCCCCCACCCCCGAGGAGAACCCAAGTGTCCAAATGTCTGCCCCGCAGACCCCAGGTGACTGAGACCCCACCTGCTCCCCCCACCCAGGAAAAACCAGGTGGTGGGCAGCTTACCCTGAGCGCATGCAGCGTGAGCTCCAGGGGCTGCAGCTCGTCCCGGGCCAGCGCAGCCAGGCGGGAGGGCAGCGGTGGGGGGGTGCCAGGGCCCCCCCGGGCCGGAGGCCGGGGGCCATTCAGGGACCCCCCCTGCCAGGGAGACAGGGTCAGGCTGGGAGCTTCCAGCCCCCTATCCCTGCATCCCAGAGTGGCTCCGTCCTGTCTCCCCAACGTATCCCATGATGCCCGTCCACAATGCCTTTCCCACCCCAAAAGGCCAATCCCACAATGCCCCATCCTACCCTCTAGTGTATCCCACAATGCGCCCCCCCCCCCCCCGTGGTATCGCATGATGTTGCACTCCTGCCGGTACCTGAGCCGCCTCCGAGCCCTCGGCGCCATCGCCTGGGTCCCGCTCACCTGGTGCCTCCTCAGCCTCCGCTCCGGCCTGGGGAGGGGGCGTGGGGGGGGCCACATCGCCCTCCCCCAGCAGCAGCCGCCGCAGCGCTGACACTGGGGGGACACAGGGGGGTGAGACGGAGCAGGGGTCCTGGGGGGGAAAATGGGGTGGGAGGTCACTTACCTCTTTGCAATGCGGTGGCCGCCAGCGCCCCTTCGGGCACCCCCCAGGGGCCGCGCCAGGGCAGCAGCGCGGCCAGGGCAGGGGTATCGTTGTGGGGGTGGGGCACAGGGCTGCACTCCTCAAACTCAGCCCCCTCCAGTGCCCTGTCCTTGTCGCGCTCTGTGGGGAGGGCAGGTAAGACCGGGGGGACCCAGGAGTCCTTAGCGTTGCCCCCAATGAGAGGAACCCAGGAGTCCAGGGCCCCCCACACTCACCGTCTGTCCTCCTTCAGTGACGCCCCATTCTCAGAGGTGCTGAGCAGCGGCTCCCGGCAGCTGGGGCAGAGTGAGCACTGTTACACCTGCCCCACAGCCCCAGAGCCAGCCGCATCCCAGGGTGGGATACCCCGCCCCGATGCCCACCCCAGATCCCAGGCCTGCGATACCAGCCCCAACGCCCGCCCCAGAGCCACCTGCCCCAATGCCCACCCCAGAGGTGCTGCACTCACTAGCTGGGGCTGGGCGGGTTCTGTCCAGGCCGAGAATGTTTCACCGAACTGGACTCGGGCAGTTTGATGCTCCCAGCCGTCTTGTCGATCAGCGAGCACCAGCTGCAGAAGGACACGAGCTCAGGCTGCTCCCTGCCCCCCCATGCCCTGCCCTCCCGACCCACAGCCCCTGCCCCCGTGCCCTGCCCTCCCGACCCGCGGCCCCCACCTCTTCATCTCCGACACCGTCTGTGCCACCAGCTCGTAGATCTGTGGTGCCTTCTCACAGCTGCTGATGACGTAAAAGGCCTTGCGGTCTGCAGGGGTGGGGGGGACACCGTCAGCCAGGGGGTTTTGGGGGCTCCTACTCCCAGCCCCTGGGCAGAGACCCCTCCAACATCAGGCACAGATGTGGGAGGAGTGTACATAAATCAGGTACATGGGAGAACACTGAGCTTCCCACAATGCCCTGGGGCAGCCCCCCTATATACATATCTCTTCCCACAGTGCCCCAGTAAGGGCATATTCCTCCTTCCCACAGTGCACTGGGGCAGGGCACAGTGCCTCTCCCCATGATGCACCAGGACAAGGAGACAGTCCCCTTCCCCACACCCTAGGCTGGGGCCAAGCTCCCATTCCCAAAATGCACTGGGGGCAGCCCCACTACACAGCCCTTCCCACAATGCCCTAGGGCAAGCCCCCCACATACACGCAGACCTTCCCACAATGCCCCAGGGCAGGGCACATTTCACCTTCCCACAATGCCCCAGGCCCAGGGACATGGCCAAAATCCCCTTCCCACAGTGCCCCAGGGGCCTGACCCCAGTGCATGCTGGGTGGGTGGAGGCCACACCTACCTGTGGCTACCTGGCGCGTGATGGCGGAGCTGAGCCGCACGATGGGGCTGAGGCTGAGCTTGGCGGTGTCGAGGGCGCTGACCGGGCGGCTCTGGCAGCGCAGCACCAGGCGCTCCTCCTGCCGCTGCAGCAGCACCAGCAGATCGTCCAGCAGCAGCGCCTGCACCTCTGCGCAGGGAGGTGGCTCGGGTCACCGACCCTCCGGGACCACCAGGCCCCACACGGACCCCCTGGGTGTGCACGGCCCCCCCAGCATGGGCACCCCAGGGACCCCTGGGTACCCCCCCAAGCCCTGCGTGGGACCTCCCCAGGGCAGCTGCAGACCCTCCCCAGCCCCAGCAGATGCCTCCCAGGACCTGCAGGAACCCCCACCCCTGCACAGATGCCCCCGGGACCCCCAGGTCCTGCACAGACCCCCCATTACCTCCCAAGGCCCTGCATGGACCCCTCCCTAGGGCCCCCGTCTCCTGCCCCATGCAGGGACCCCCCAGGCACCCTCCTGCCCCAAGGAGGGAGGTCACTCACCCACAGCCTTGTCCTTGGAGACGCGGCCAGGTCAGCAACCCCTCGTGCACCAGGTGCCGCTTGGTAATGTCGGACACCTGTAGTGGGGAGAATCAGGGGTCAGGGGGTCTCCCTGAGCCACCCCCCCACGTCCCCAAGTTCTTCCCCTGGGTACCTTGAAGTCGCTGAGCAGTGGGTCTGAGCTCTGCTTCATGTAGGACAGGTCCAGGCGGCCCTGGTAGTCCTTCATCTTCTGCGGGGGGGGGAGAAATAGATTTGGGGGTCACATATGGATTTGGGAGTTCTGGGGGGGGGCTTGCGGGTCTCGGGGGGCTGGGGCGGGGCGGGGCGGGGAACACAGTCCTGGCAGCTCACCATGAAGTTCTCCATGTCGCGCACCTCCTGGTTGACGCGGTGCAGGATGTGACGGCAGCACTCAGCTGCATGCTCCACCCGTGCCCGCTCCTCTGGTGCCTCTGCGGGCACAGGCACAGGGGTCAGTGCTGGCCCGTGACCCCTGCCCCCTGCCCTGACCCCTGACCTCCCTCACACACCAGTGTACTTGGCGATGTTCTGCAGCAGCAGCGGGTACTTGGTGAGTCGTTGCATCTCAATGGGTACAATGTCCTTCAGCTGCAGCCGCCGGCAGCGTGCCTGGCTCTCCGCCTCCTGCGGGCACAAGGGGTCAGGATCGGGGTCGGGATCAGGGTAGGGAGTCAGAGTCGGGGGTTTAGGGGGTCTGTACCTGGATGAACTGTGCAAAGCGTGGGTCCCGGCGTTGCTTAGCCTTGAGCTGCTTCAGGGTGTGGGACTGGCAGCTGCAGAACCGTGCTGAAATCTTCTCGAACCAGCCACCCTCCGTGCCCTCGAACTGCGGGGGACAGGGGTCCGGGGGAGGTGTCAGCCCCTGTGAGGCCGTGACCCCCCTTAGCCCCCGGCTCCCCGCCTCATACCGGGCCAGGAGCACATCCCCAATCTCAGGGACGACGTAGTTGTTGTCATCCCGCAGTTCCCGCAGGCTCTCAAGGAAAAGACCTGGGGGCAGCACCAGGGGGGTCAGGCCCCTGGTGCCCCTCACTTCTGACCTGCAGCATTCCCTGGTGCCCTGTATTTCCGACCCGCAGCCCTCCCCCCATAGTGCCCCTCACTCTCGACCCGCAGCATCCCCTGGTGCCCCTCACTCCCAATCTGCACCCCAAGGAGCTCCTCATTCCCAACCCACAGCCCCCCCCCCCCCCCCCCCCCCCCCCCCCCCAGCGTCTCTCACTCCCAAACTACAGCCTCCCCTGGTGCCCCTCACTCCCGACCCGCAGCCTCCACCTGTTGCCCTCACTCTGACCCGCAGCCCCCAGGTGCCCCTCGGTCCCACACTGGTCATACCGTGCACCTCGAGCAGGTCCTCCAGGCCGGGAAAACATGGCAACAAGCTCATCCTCTGCAAGGAAGCTGTCAGCAAGCAGTGGCTGGTAGAAAACCTCCAGCAGGACCCGCAGCATCCGCACGTGTGCAAACTCCGTCATAAACAACTCTGGGGGCACAATAAGGGGGGCGGGAAGGTCAGCGCAAGGGGCCACATCCACCACCCGCCATTGTCACA